>NC_056750.1:642679338-642736838 GCF_019279795.1 Protopterus annectens
TATGTACCTAGCACCCCATTTTAAATGTTATATGTACCTAGCACTCTATTGTAAATGTTATATGTACCTAGCACCCCATTTTAAATGTTATATGCACCTAGCACTCTATTTTAAATGTTATATTTACCTAGCACCCCATTTTAAATGGTATATGTACCTAGAACTCTATTTTAAATGTTATATGTACCTAGCACCCCATTTAAAATGTTATATGTACCTAGAACCCCATTTAAAATGTTATATGTACCTAGCACCCCATTTAAAATGTTATATGTACCTAGCACTCTATTGTAAATGTTATATGTACCTAGCACCCCATTTTAAATGTTATATGCACCTAGCACTCTATTTTAAATGTTATATGTACCTAGCACCCCATTTTAAATGTTATATGTACCTAGCACTCTATTTTAAATGTTATATGTACCTAGCACTCTATTTTAAATGTTATTTGTACCTAGCACCCCATTTTAAATGTTATATGCACCTAGCACTCTATTTTAAATGTTATATGTACCTAGCACCCCATTTTAAATGTTATATGTACCTAGCACTCTATTTTAAATGTTATATGTACCTAGCACTCTATTTTAAATGTTATATTTACCTAGCACCCCATTTTAAATGGTATATGTACCTAGAACTCTATTTTAAATGTTATATGTACCTAGCACCCCATTTAAAATGTTATATGTACCTAGCACCCCATTTAAAATGTTATATGTACCTAGCACTCTATTGTAAATGTTATATGTACCTAGCACCCCATTTTAAATGTTATATGCACCTAGCACTCTATTTTAAATGTTATATTTACCTAGCACCCCATTTTAAATGTTATATGTACCTAGCACTCTATTTTAAATGTTATATGTACCTAGCACTCTATTTTAAATGTTATTTGTACCTAGCACCCCATTTTAAATGTTATATGCACCTAGCACTCTATTTTAAATGTTATATGTACCTAGCACCCCATTTTAAATGTTATATGTACCTAGCACTCTATTTTAAATGTTATATGTACCTAGCACTCTATTTTAAATGTTATATTTACCTAGCACCCCATTTTAAATGGTATATGTACCTAGAACTCTATTTTAAATGTTATATGTGCCTAGCACCCCATTTAAAATGTTATATGTACCTAGCACCCCATTTAAAATGTTATATGTACCTAGTACTCTATTGTAAATGTTATATGTACCTAGCACCCCATTTTAAATGTTATATGTACCTATCACTCTATTTTAAATGTTATATGTACCTAGCACCCCATTTTAAATGTTATATGTACCTAGCACTCTATTTTAAATGTTATATTTACCTAGCACCCCATTTTAAATGATATATGTACCTAGAACTCTATTGTAAATGTTATATGTACCTAACACCCCATTTTAAATGTTATATGTACCTAGCACTCTATTTTAAATGTTATATGTACCTAGCACCCCATTTTAAATGTTATATGTACCTAGCTCTCTATTTTAAATGTTATATTTACCTAGCACCCCATTTTAAATGATATATGTACCTAGAACTCTATTTTAAATGTTATATGTACCTAGCACCCCATTTTAAATGTTATATGTACCTAGCACTCTATTTTAAATGTTATATGTACCTAGCACCCCATTTTAAATGTTATATGTACCTAGCACTCTATTTTAAATGTTATATTTACCTAGCACCCCATTTTAAATGATATATGTACCTAGAACTCTATTTTAAATGTTATATGTACCTAACACCCCATTTTAAATGTTATATGTACCTAGAACTCTATTTTAAATGTTATATGTACCTAGCACCCCATTTACAATGTTATATGTAGAAGTAAATTGAGCTAGAGCTTACTCAGCGGAAATTAAAGTTTCTTGGTGGCAAGACAAATCTACCATTTAAAGAATACTAATGAATCTGCTTTGCAGTGATAGGAAACGGAGGAAACTTTGAACAGGCCACTCTTCAACTTCATGTTAAGTGGAAATTAATATGTCTGTTGTGTGATTTGTTTTGTTTGATTTAGTAAAGTATGATGGATGGTTATTGAATAACTTGAAAACTTGTTGGTTGGTGGTTTAGATTTAGACGGTGCTTTTGCAGTGGTTTATGACTGCTTACAAATATTAATTTGTAGGATCATAGCATGGATTTTTCAGGCTTGTATGCTACCTTTTAGAATGCTGCCCTCATGACCCAAGTGTAGCAGCCACCCTTCCATTCCAGGCAGTGCATTTTTCTAAACTGAATGCCTTTTCAGTACTGAAAAACAAAGCTGAAATAAATAGATTTAAAGAGAAAATCTACTTAGCCTACCAGTATAGCCTGTAAAGGTAATTTAACAGAATCTGTAATTTGAATTAAATAGCATCATGGCAAGCATGTAGGAGATTTTAATTATAGTACATCTCATTGTATAGAATACATTGTTTAATTCATGTTTTATAAGTATACACTGTAGTATACACATTTATGTTTACCTATACATTTGTTGATTTGCAATTCATATTCCTGTGTCCTGCTGAATAACTGATTGCAAAAAATATTATTATCTGTTAACTTTCTGTATTTTATTGTTCACTTGTAACTGTGTACATTTAAGTCATATTTTAAGGCATATTATTTTAGACCTGTTATTTTAATTTTTGCTTTAACTACTGAATCAATTACAATTGTCTCATAGAGCTGTGTCAGGAATGACACCAAGATGCCTTTGTGACAAATTTATTATATGAAAATCAAACAATAAGTGTCCAACATCCAATATAAACTTGAATGTTAATGAAATATAACAAGAAGAGACTACATCAACTAGTTGGCATACCAGGCCCATTCCAGCTACCTGTTAGAGTCTGGGTGTGTAAACACAAGCCCCGGATATTAAACAAGAACTCAGGCATAACTGTCATCCCATACATAAAGACCTTTGAACCAAGCCTCTTCAGTCATCCCAACTTGCCTCAATCATCAAGAGACAGCTGAAGTATAATGGGGAATATAAGGGTGCTAAGCCATGAGGTGACAGCCTAAAAAATGGGAGGGAGGGTTCCTCTGGGCTGACCACTGAAATGAAGCAAAACAAGGAAGGGGGCAGCTAAAACAGCAATCTGAAGCTCCATCCTGCCTTGACGCACTTGCAGACAAACTCGCTTACTGGTAAGCTGTGTTTGTCCACTAGAGATACGTTAGGAATGATACCAAGTTGTCTTTGTGACCAATTTATTATATGAAAATCAACCAAATAATAAGTGTCCACTAACCAATATAAACTTGAATATCAATGAAATATAACAAGAACAGACTACACCAGCCATTTGGCATTACCAGGCCCATTCTTGCTGCAAGTTAGCATCTAGGTGCATCACCACAAGCTCCCTTAGACATGACGTATTGTCCAAAAACTCAAGCATACTCTTATTCCATATATAAATTGTTTTGAACAAAGCCTCTTTGGTAATCCTGACATGCCCAAACAACAACAGGCCTCTAAAGTGCAAAGTCAAAGTCAAAGAAAACTTCATTGTCATTCAGAACTACACAGCAGTGTAGCTGAATGAAATTACAATGCTTCATTCTCAATTCAGGAAACAGTTGCATATATAGATAGAGAAAAATTAATAAAATATAACAGAAGAAATTTAATAAGTAGCAATTTGTAAGTAAATTAGGACAGTAGTGACCCACACCCATCCCAGGACAGGTGACAAGGAAGACATGGAACAATATGAAGGTAATATTGTCAAAGTAAAATTGAAACAATAGCAGCATATCTATGATTGGACTGAATTATTGCACAGTTTGTATATTGCACTTTACAGTCCTTCAGTGTGTAGGTGTAATGGGGGAATACAAGGAGTGGTTAAGCTGTGAGGTAACTGTCCACCAGCATGCGTTTGGCTGCTGTTCTGCCAACATGAAACCTCCAAACCCCACTTCAAGAAAGCTAAATAGTTTGCTACCATAAAACTAACTAATTAAATGAAAATAATCACGTACAAACTAAGTTAATTGCAAATTGAACAAGTCGAAATCCAGCTCATTTGAATGAATTCCATTTGACTCATAAAAGTCATTGTCCAGCTTATATGTCACTGTACTCTATAACTTAGTAACGAATGTCCTGAGCTGCCCAAGCCATGCGATGGTTAATAAAGCATCTGGACCTTTCCAGAGCTGAACTACAAACTGTCTTTCCAGTGAAATCTAGGCAGGATATCTGACCAAAATAAAACAAAGTCCAGATAAAGGCTGTGCATCCTGTGAGGGTTAGACAAAATATGAGCTACCAAGATCATCTTTGGAACCCTGGTTACTTGATTATCCCCAAGGTGGATGATCAATGCAGCTGGCAATTTCAGTTGATAGATTAATTGTTGCTAGATGTCCCAAAACTGGAATCGAGACAGGCCTGGAAATCCAAGCCAGTGGATCACCCATGGATTCTGATCTAAGGCCCCTGTTTGTTTAGATGGCTGAATCACTGCTTGTGAGACGGATATGAGAATAAATGAGGGTCCCTAAATCCACAATTCTCTCTTCCCTGTAAAGCAAGATAGAGAGATTACTGACTAACGTAGGAGAGAAAATGTCACATAACTACCTCCCCTTTTTTAAAACTTTGGTTGAGTCACCCACCAGTGCCAGATCAGAGGTACATCTAAGGCAAAATGAATGGGATGAATATGCAAGTGTGGGTAAGCCTTGAGATTTCAGGGCTTTCTACAGGGTGGTATTGACTTTTACCAGGGTAACAGATCCACCCGACTTAAAATGAAAAAAGGGCCCTGTGTTAGTGTGACGAGTACTAACCTACAGAGGGAGGCAGCCCAATGTATTGTGCAGGATACATAAATATTAGCCAAATTTGCTGACCCTTGCTGGACTGTTCTATCCTAGACTTCCCTAGCCAAATTTAAACAATGTCCTTGCTGATGAAAACATCAGCCCAACACAAAGACTAAAGAACTTTGCTGGCTCTAAAGGCTCTGGCATATAGCCAAGTAAATAATATAGCCCAGTGAAGGAAGGAATAGTAAGCATCAGTTGAACAATAAAGCCCCTTAATAATGAGCCCCAGAAGATGATGACCAATAGGTTTCTTGGGATTGTGGGCAGCTCCTCTGACATTTTACCAGCCTTTCACCATCCTACCAATGAGCCAGTGGCTTAAAAAATCAGGAACCCTCAAAAAACAGGCCAGTCAACCTAAGGATGCTTAGTTGTATTTGAAGGTGCTGGAAGCATCTTTCAAGAAGCAACTATGGGCTATAAACTGGGGCACTAAACAGTTGTCCCAGGGTCTGCAGGGCTGAGGTAAATCATTGTACAAAAGACTGAAGGCCTGCAATGAAGAGGAGAAAGCCTATTTGGTATTCCAAGCTCAATACCTGGATAAGGGTATCAAGGTTACTCTTTGCTAATGATCTAAACTTATGAAGGACTGGGAGACTTGCAGGGGGCTGAACCTGGAGCCAGTGGTGGAAATTGAAAGCAGGATAAGCTGTAAGCTATGCCATTGTCTCTTCCTGGCACATGATGACTTGAAATACTCAAATTAATTGATAAACTTAGCAGAACTATCAACCTAATCACAGAATGCACCATCTAGACTTTGAAGACCTCCTGTTCAGGGCAAGAAGTAAAAAGAAATCCTGGCATTACAAAATATTTATTTCATATCAAAGTGGCTACCTAAATAAAAACCTTCTAAAAAGGCAATGTTTTCTTTCTTTCCTCTGACCACAAAGTAGGCCACTTTGCTGCAAATCACCTCCTTTGGAAATACCCGCCCATTTCTATGCCAGATGCAGCATCGGCAAAAAGCAGCAGCTCTGCTGAGGAAACCTATGGCCTTTGCAAAAATGTGACCCATTGTATTTGAGCAAAAAGTTGTTCCCCAGTTGTTGATCTTCCTTAATCATCTTGGTAATTCTCACCGTGTGGTGCTTAACCTTCCCACCCTTCAACAGGTTAAATAATAACCTCAGAACAATACTGCTAAGAGCACTGCCCTGCAAGCAAAATTAAGTAACCCATGTAACTGCATAACTTTACTGTAACATACTTTATGAGCTCCCAAAAATGTGTGAATTGTGAATTTAAGGTGAATCAGTTTGTCTACGGGAAGCCTGAAGGACAAACCTGAGACATCTGTAAGGAGGTCCAAAAAGGTAAGTGCCTGTGAGGGGTCTTCTAGCTTCTCCTCGGCCAAGGGAGCCCCTAGTTTAATACAAAGTTGTATGAAAATAGCCATGCCCTCTTGTCCCCTACCCTACCTTAACTTATTAAGAGAAAATCCTCTAGGTAGTGAATGACAGCTTGTCTTGGGGTTCTTTACTACCAACATCAATGTAATGTGGTACTAAAGGATTCAAAGGCTTCACAAGCCAAGGTACAACCCATAGGCATGGCAGTGTCGAAAAAGAAAATTCAGTTAAAATGGAATCCTAATAAGGGTCAGTTACTCTTCCCAATGTGAAGAAGGTGGAAAGCAGACTAGAAGTCCAACTTAAACAACCATGGGTCAAAAAATAACTTGATAGCCTTGGGAGCCTGACCAAGCAAGGTATGGTGTACTCTCATATTTATCAGTAATATCATTGACTGAAGGATCAGCCAGGTGCATAAGGTAATTGTTTACCTAAAATTCCCCTTCTTCCTCCGGTGGGACAAAGCCTATGGGAGATATCTTGTAAACGGATCATGGAGGGAACAAAAAGGGGCTGATGATCCATCCCACTGTTACCTCTTTCTTCATTAAAGGTCCCTTGTTTCTTGCCTTTGACAGATGACAGGCTCTTAATAACCCTGGAATTCAGCTGCATTGATGATTCAGTGGCGAACCCTGTGGAAAAAACTTTATCCAGGAATAAGGTTGAAACTGATTTCTTTCTTTGACCACAAAAAAGATGCCTGCCCTTGCTCGGGACATATATATATATATATATATATATATATATATATATATATATATATATATGGGTTCATTTTAAAATGCCGAATCTGACAATCCCGAATCCACAAAACTGAAATCCGACAATATCGAACAGTCACAATCACAAATTTCAAAATACCGAAAACCTGAAATACCAAAAGGAGAGATCATGTTATCTATTTTTTAATTTTCAACCCTCCTCCTCTGCTGAACACCTTTACCAATGATTTGTGCTTCACACTCGTAATAAAAGTGTACTGTGACTAACTAATCTTCAGAAATGCATCACACGCAAACATCCAATTCAGAACTGCAATAACCGTGCAATAGCCCTCAGGAAATCCATCGTCCCATACAAGTCTCGGTTTTCCAGTATACTTTCAAATTTCTGCCGCTGTAATTGTAGTTTATGCCTTTTAGGGCTAGGTGGACTCCCACTACTTAAACGGATCCTCAGCTCGTCAACTCTGTCCTGCTCCCTTACAAGTGTTTGCATAAGCACACCCAGGTCGGTCGCCTTTAATCCCAATAAACACTTCAATGTACGGTGCCATGCCTCTACAGAATTCTGTGTTTGAGGCAGACACAATGTATTCAACTCTGAAATGTTCCAAAATATTATAGGAAACAGAGGGGGAACCGTGCAACAGAGGCCGATCTAATTTTAAAATGCCGCTGTCTACCTAAAACGTACCAATCCCCAAAATACTTCAGAAGATCTTGACCATCTTCGGGGAATGATACTTTTAAGTCAGAAAAAGCTTCAACCACCTCATGCTCAGGCAGAAATGCCAATGCTACCAAGCTCTTTACTGCAAGTTGGAAATGTAAGTCACTATTATAAAGCTGTGTCAGCCCCAACTGCTGTACTTTCCTCCGCACATTACGGCTAAAATGAAATAAACAGACTTTAGATGTTACCCCTTGAAAGTTAATGGCAATACTCTTCATTGCAGTGATCTCTAAATCACATAACACAAAACGCAAGTGTATTTCGAATTCCTGCTCTTCCATAAGCTGAAACACAGCATCCCACATGCAATTATATGCTCTTTACAACTTCTTGCTCATAGGTTCATAGGTTCATAGGTTGGTACTAGGCTATCAGCCCTAGGGCCTATACAAGCCTAGCCATAACAATTCCCTGGCTATTTCTTCCCACACTATTTACTTCCCTGGACCCCTGTCTAGCAGGGTGACTGACGTGATCCCCGGGGTGAATTTCCTTTCTCTCATCCAATCATCAAGGTTCCTTTTGAAGAGGGCCAAAGAGGCACTCTGCTTGACATGTATGGGCAATCTATTCCAGAGTCTGGGGAGTCTCTGGGTCAGGAATCTATCCCTCCAGCATGTTTTGTTTATTGTGATGACAAGGTTTAGATCCCTGGAGCATGTGGCTCTGAGGGATTGGGATTCCTTTAAGTGTAGCATGTCCAACAGCTCTGGGTTTGACATGGCCTTGTATGTTAAGCAGAGATCGCTTCTGAGTAGACGATATGCGACAGAGTATAGCTGGAGTTTTTTAAGGTGGTCAGCATAGGGCATCTGCTTTAGGCCTGTGATTCTTTTAGTGAGGTATTTCTGTGGCCTTTCCAGTTGTTGCAGATGACTTGAGAGGTACATACCAAACGGGGCGTTTTCTATAATGGGTCTAATGAGGGATGAGTACAGTGGGACAATGACCTCCTTTTTTCTGGATGAAAAGCCCTTAGTGATGAGGTGTGCCACATAGAAGGATTTCCTGACTGTTGTGGTGATGTGGTTATTGAAGGTGAGATCACTGTCCACCTGTGTCCCTAAGTCTCTTATCACACTTTTGGTGTTTTGAAATGAGACAGTATAGCAATGGTACAGACCTACTCTAACCTCTGCATCGCAATAAGCCATGGATCAAATATAACTGTCTGCAAATTACACCTTTGTAAAAGAAGGTGCCGTCCATGAGACAAATAGTTGCATTACTTAAGTCGAATTGGTTGTTTACAGTGCTAAATACGACTACTGTGGTTTCTCCAATGCTATCAGATATACTCTTCTCAACAAACATCCCTGACTTTAGTGGGAAATCTTGCACCTTTAAATCCTGTAGTGTAATGTTTCTATGCCTACATGATCTGCATGCTTTCCATATCACCCTTCCAACCTGTTGCAAGAATGCTCTTCTATTAGGTAGGTGGGGGTACTACATCTAGAGAACTAGCAGCAAGCACATTTTCCACTACTACACATGGAGAGTCTCGGGATACCAAAGCTCTATGTTTGAGATCACTACACATGCTATATCGCTAAGCTTCACTTGGATCTCCTGTATGGCAATGGGGCATGTTCTTTACTAACCGCTCACCTTCGGCATCTGGAGTTGTAACAACCATACCTTTACATGGGATAGACCTCTTCCCTTTACAGCACCAGTAATTATTTGGGGTTCCTTTCTTCTCTAAGTGATAGACAAATCCATCTACAATAAGGACGTGCTTTCCCTTCTGTGATTCCACGGGTTTGTATACCACGCCAATATTACCAGGAGGGGAAACAGAGCTAGACGCCATGATTCCTTCAGTATGAAGTACATCTCACACATGTATACGTCACTTTTTAAAGTGATAGTTCGGTATTTTGATATTCGTGATTGTAACTGTTCGGTATTATCGGATTTCAGTTTTGTGGATTCGAGATTGTCAGATTCGGTGTTTTAAGGGTTTGGTATTTTAAAGTGAATCCATATATATATATATATATATATATATATATATATATATATAATATATATATATATATATATATATATATATATATATATATATATATGTCGAAATTTCATCACTTTGAAAAAGAAAAGTAGATGCTCACGTCAGCGAAAGTGCATTTCAATGAAAGTGCACTTTCGCTGAAGTCTAGTCGCCATATCGGCTGACTAAAAAAATAAAGCAACACAAAAAAAAATATTTTGCAGGGGGAGGGGCAAGCCCCCCCTGCACTCCCCTACTTAAATATACCAACTCCACGATCGCACTACAGCGAAGAAAAGGGAATATTCCCATTCCACGCTGTATTATGATCTCCATACTTGGTTTTTGAAGTTTCAGTTCTTCGAACAAGTGGTCTCACACAAGTGCGTTTCAAAGTACTGAAACTCCGACCAACCGAAGTTGATCCATACATATATATATATATACACACACACACACACACATATATATATATATATATATATATATATATATGGTTCTACTTCAAAACGCCGAAATCTCATAACATCTAATTTCAAAACAGCGAGACCATAAGATCGAACATTCAAAACATCGAAAACTCATAGCATCGAATCTCACAACATCGAAAACTGCAAAACAAATATAAATAACATCCCCTCCACCTATAACACCACCAAATGACAAACACACTTTTACTACATTTCTGCAGGGGGGCAACTCCACTGTATCGTGATCACCATAAAGAATGTACACATAATGTCTAAATCACTTACCTGTATGGCCTAAAAACACATACAGAGTGGCATAATAAACACTATATACAGAGTAACAGAATAAACTATAACATTTACATGTTTGATGATACACAACTCAATTATATACATTTTAGATGTGAAATTCGATGTTATGAGTTTTAGATGTTTTGAATTTTCGATCTTATGATCTCGTTTTTTATATATATATATATATATATATATATATATATATATATATATATATATATGTATATACTCTTATTTGTATGCATATACATATTTTTAATTATATTGGTAGAAAGAAGAGTAAAATGTCATTGAAGGTAAATTACAATTCCACAGATTGCCTTTGGAGTCTCCTAGAACGTAGCCACACTCTAACTGGAAATGCAGGTACCTTGCCTCATTGACAAGCCCTGCAGCAAAGCTTAAATAAACTTTGCACTCCCTATTTCCAATACACGCTATCTAACTAATAAGCATAGCTTTCAAAAAATAAGGGACAAATCTCAGGAAAGGGTGGAATAAATCCAGAAATAATCAGCAGCAATCAGGTACACTTTTAAAATATTAGTACTATTCAAAGCAGCAGAAAGCACCCTTGCACTACCAGGCTATAACTCATTCCACATCTTTTGGCCCCAGAACTTGGACAGAAGCTCCAAAGGCGGTGGTGTTTCCATACTCATAAAAGATGCTCATACCTCCAGACCGGTAGCAAACATAACGCATCAGAGATACTTCAGGTGTGGATAACATTGGGTAAGACAGCGATTCAGGTCGTTGCCTGTTATAGGTCTCCAACCATGTCCCAAGGCTCACACTCCACGTCCCTAAGCACCCTGGAGAATATTAGGGTCCAACCTAACACTCTCATGCTGGGTGACTTCAACTACCCCTCCATTAACTGGGAAAACTAATCATGTACCAATACACTTCCCCAACGCTTCCTGGAATTCATTAATTCCAGTTCCCGGGACCAGCTCATTCTTATCCCCACTAGAGGTAGCAACATCCTTGACCTGGTCATTGCTAACATGGGCGACCGTTGCTCTACACCAATAGTCAACTCCTCCCTGGTTAGATCCATCTGCAATCTAATCACCTTGGAATTCCACATCCCTCCCACACCCCCCGCAAAGTTAACCACCATGAAAAACATCACCAGAGCTAACTTTGGGCTCCTAAAAACAGAGGTGGATAACTTCACAGCACCCATGCAAATGCAGAATAGTAGCATAATCATCGAATCATACACCACTGCACTGTACAAACACGCACACAAATGCATGGATCTCGCCATTCCCAATAGAACCAAGACACTCTCCTCCAAAAAAAGGAAGCCAATCTGGTGGTCCCCTACTACTAATAAACTCTACAACAGAAGGAAGAAACTGTTGCAGAAAAAGGTGATGTCCCAAGACTGGAAAAACTCTCTTATTAGCCTAATCAAATCCTTTAAAGCCAGCTATGAAGGCAGAATTGCGGCAGACATTAAAAACAATCACAAAGCGTTTTATAGTTATATCAAGAACTTCCACGGCAATACACAGATTTGCTCTGAGTTACTGTACAATGGTACCTCCTATACTGAGCCTACAGATATTACCAACGTGCTGTCCAACTCTGCCTCCCTAAAGGACTAATCACAATACCGGAAGAATGCCAGGCACCCAGCAATACTGCAGCACAGATTAAAGCTGCATTGTCCAAGGCCAAGAATACAGCTTCCATGGGACCCGATAATATCCCTGGCTGTGTTCTACATGAACTACAAAGTGAACTGGCACCACATCTGTGTGCCCTGTTCAGTCACAGCCTCACCTTAGGCTTTGTCCCTACCAAATGGCGCACTGCTACAGTCATCTCTCTCCATAAAGGGGGAGCAATTACAGACCCTGGGAATTATCACCCCATTAGCCTGATGAGTCTGATATGTAAAGCTATGGAGAGCATCATCATGGACCTGATTAACAAAGATACGTATAGATAATCTCCAAACTCTAGACCCCATGCAGTTTGGCTTTGTGAAAGGGAGATTATGCCTGTTCATCCTGGTTGACTTCTTTGCATCAGTCACCAGGGCATGGATGAGGGATACAGCCTACTATGATCTGGCCAAGGCCTTTGATACCATTCCCCACTCAGGAATTATTGATAAACTCACCAAACTAGACATCAACCCCTATATCACTAGGTGGGTTGCAAATTGGCTCACAGATAGAACACACAATGTGAAAGTAGTAGACTCCAAGTCAGACTGCTGACCTGTCACAAGTGGAGTCCCACAGGGATTGGTCCTGGGTCCTCTCCTGTTCAGCATCTACTTCTCAGAAGTCCAGGCCAACACAAAGGGACTCTGGCTGACCATGTTCGCAGACAACTGCAAGCTGGGAGCCATTATTAACTCCCCATGTAATGCAGACATCCCACAGAAAGGCCTTACTGAGACCACTGACTGGTGTCAAAACCATGGCCTTAAGCTTAATGCCAAAAAATGTGTCATCATCCTCTTTGGTAAAAACTCAGTTCCCCACTAATTACTACATTGATGGGAGCCCACTGAACACTGAAAGTCTTTAAAGAGATCTGGGGATGCAGGTTGACAGCAACCTCTCCTTTGACCACCACATTGCCACTGTGGTCAGAAAGTCCTTCTGTGTGGCACATCTCATTACCAAGGGTTTTGCATCCAGGAAAGGTAGGTCATCTTCTCTCTACTCTTCCCTCATTAGACTGATTTTTTTTTTTTATAATGCCCATTCATGTCCCCTCACTACCTGCAACAGCTGGAGGAGAGAGGCACAGAAGTACCTAGATCCTAGGCATTAAACACATGTCCTAAGACTCCAGCTATTCTCTGTCTCATATTGCTGCACCTCATTACCACAATCAACAGAACACTCACCCAGAGACTGCCCATGCTCTGGAATAGACTTCTCATACATGTCAAGCAGAGGATGTCCCTCTTCAACAGAAATCTTGATAAATTCACCCCAGTGGATCACTCCAGTGTCTCTGATAGAGGCACTGGGAACTATGATGCCAGGGCACTTCAATAGGCTTGGCCATTAGCCTAGTACACCCTATAAACCTATATGTATATGTATATGTAACTCTAATTATAGTCATTAAAGTGTAATTTATAACCTTTTCTTCAAAATTCATCTGTTTTAGAAGGGTGGGGGTCTATGTTAGTTTATCAAATGCCCAAAATGTCCAAACCCATAGGCTGAGACCATATTGTCAACAATTTGGTTTGCAACAAACCTGAAATATCGACAGGTGGGTTTCGACAGGTGAGAATTTTGAAAAACTAATATAGAGCCTAGAAAGGATGAAGAGGGACAGAGTTAAAATTCCTGCCAAAATCAGGGACAGTTTAAGAGTTATGCTGATGAGATGAACACTGCCCTACCCACATTAAAAAATAACCAAATAATGAGTCAAGCCACAGGATGCCCTCCAGCAAAACAGAGTAAATGAGTAGCTGGTAGTCCCATTGTCACTTTTGTAAGTCAGTGGATACACGATATCCATGTCTTGGTTGTGCAGCGGAAGTTGAAGTGTTAAAAAAAAAGAACACTATCACTATGACTACGTAGTAGCCCTTTTTAGGGATAAAATAACTTACAAAATAATATTAAAAACTTAGGATGATGTAAAAGCATTAACACTGCAAAGTTATCAATATGCAATAAAACAACATCAATATGCAATAAAAACTCTGTTTTTCATTTACTGGAGGCAACTGTCCTTTGACTGGCAACAACTGATTTTTATATTTCCTCATCTGGATCCCCTCCTACAGTAAAAAGGAACATATTTATAATGATAATAAGTTATGAAGGTTTGGTTGTATCTATCAAAGTGTCATCATTTACATTTAGCAGACGGCCTCTGTTATTTTCCAACATCTAAACAATTATGAAGTATATTCCTGTCTGAGAAATGCTAGGGAAGGAGTTAACTCACTCCAGGCCTAAATCCAGTAGTTATGTTATGATGAAAAAAAAAATGTTGAGATTTATGTAGTATCAGTATAATAAAAATGCCTTTGAAGGAAGAGAACTTCTTAAATGGCATATGGTCAGAAAATCAGTAAGGGCCCAACAATGGAAAATCATCCTACTCAGCCTTAACAGGCAAATAAGACAACTTGTCAAATCCTCCAAGAGCTCCTTTGAGAGAAAGCGTGCAAGTACTGCCTAGGATAACCATAAAGCCTTTTACAGCTACGTACATAACCTAGAGGGTAGGACCCAAGCATGTGCAGAACTGTTGGCCAACGGTATCACACACAGTGACCCCTCAGAGATAGCAAACCTGCTAGTGGATAGGTTTGGCAAAAATTTCACTCCCTCATCCCCTCCTAACTTACAGCAAGCCCTCCCCTAAACTCCCCCCACCTTACATATCTGAAGAGCAGGTCCTGAAAGCCCTGTCCAAATCAAAGAACACGGCCTCTGTGGGACCAGATGACATCACAGGCTGTCTTCTAAACAGGCAAAAACATGATCTAGCATCACCACTAAGTACCATTTTCAACCATAGTCTAACCACAGGCTTTGTTCCTGCGGAATGGAGAACAGCTACAGTTATTTTCCTCCACAAAGGTGGCCTAGCAACAGACTTGGGGAATTACAGGCCCATAAGCCTGACCAGCTTCATCTGTAAGGCCATGGAATATATCATTATGGACCTCATAAATAAAGACATAGATGACTTCCAAACCCTGGATCTTACCAATTCAGCTTTGTGAATGGCACATTCTGCCTGTTAAATCTAGTGGATTTCTTTGAAAGTGTTTCCAAGGCTATTGATGAGAGCAAGTCTGTGCACACAGCATACCTTAACTTGGCAAAGGCTTTTGACACAGTTGCACATTCAGGCATTACCAGTACACCTAACAAAATGAAATTTTGTTTGTCTTTTGGCTTTTTCCCAGTAAGGGGTTGCCACAACTCCGGTCCGCTAATAATTGGCAGTAGATTTTTATGAAACACCAAGGTGCCAGCTCAATGCCCAACCTTCAATGAAGGCACGCCCATTTACGCACGCATGTCTTTCATACGCTACCCAACCGCGGGGAGGACATGCAGACTCCACACAGAAGGCACTCCCAAGCCAAGTAAACCCCTTCATTATAAGATGGGTTGCCAACTGGCTCACAAACTGGACACACACTATCAAAGTTGGTGACTCCACATCAACAGCAGACCTGTTACCAGTGGGGTGCCACAGGGGTCAGTGCTGGGTCCCCTACTGTTTGGTACATACTTCTCAGAATTGCAGGGCAAAACTAAAGGGTTGTGGCTGACCAAGTCTGCAGATGACTGCAAACTAGGTGCAATCATTGAATCCCCAAATGATGTCAGTATACTCCAGGAGGGTCTCACACAGAGTATCGATTGGTGTATTAGTCACGGTCTCAAGCAGAATGCAAAAAAATGTATCATCATTCCCTTTGGCACACCAGTGTCTCTTCACACTATCAAATCAATAACAATACCCTAAGTACCCATGAACTGGTAAGGGACCTAGGATCACAGATTGATCGTGACCTTAACTTCAACCGCCAAATGTCTACAATTGTAAGGAAAGCTTTCCACTTAGCTCACTTGATTAGTAAAGGCATCACCTTGTGAGCAAAAGAAGTTATAACTCCCCTATACTTGGCACTTATCCGACCCATAATTGAGTATAACTCCCCAATTCGATATGTGCCGTACTAAGCACCTACAGCAATTAGAGAGACCTCAGAGGTTTCTAACAAAGAAGATTAAGGGCCTCCAGCATGTGCCTTACATGGACCAACTAAAATCCTTGTCACTATACTCCATATCATATAGACTTCTTAGGGGATACTTATTCCTGGCCTACAGAGTAACTCAAGACCCAATCCTAATAAACTTACTGCATATACATAAATCAAATGGGTCTAGGGCCACCCATTCCAGGGACTTAGATATGGCTGTGACTTAAATAGAACATGCTGGAGGGACAGATTTATCTCCCAGTGACTGCCCCATCTTTGAAAAAGGCTACCAATTCATGTGGAACAGAGCTCCTCTATGACACTGTTCAAGAGGAACCTGGATGACTGGATGGGGGACCGTAAAATCTTACTGGGGATAGTGCCCACAACCCTTCTGGACATGGGCAGTCATCAATAAATGCAATCTTGGGTATTGACTAGTACCTTTGTGGTATTACATTGGGTTGAAATGGCTAGGCTTAAAATTACCTTTGGGTTGATAGCCTAGTAATCTCCCATGATCCTATGATTCTATGATATAGTATATATCTTTGCAGTTAAGATTGCTGAGCATTTTTATGTTGACTCAAGACCCATGAATCATTGTAGGACCCATGGTATCATCCATTGCAGTCATTTGCCAGATTGTGAGGTGAGCACAGCATAGACGTTATGACAGAATCATGCATCTGTCTGTGTACGATTGTGTGATTTCCGTCACCACAATCTGTTGCTCAGTTTGTTGACTTGCGGGTGATGTATTTATTTATTTATTTATTTTACATTTGTGATGTATTGGACTTTGTCTGATTCTTCTTTACTTAACTTGGGGCATTGTAGGAATGCCGGGGGGAAAACTATGGCATTGTACTGGGGCCTGCCCCACTGGCACAGTCGTGCAACTATACAGTTAGTAAATACAATTAAAGGGAGTATGGGGTGAAGCTCCTATGAAGAGAGAAAGTGTGGTGTACAGAAGCCCTCATATGAATATAAGCTGTTTCTCCTAAGTAGAGAATGAATTTAAGATTCTTATTAGTGTTCTTCATTTTACTAACAATATGATTAGTGATTGCAAATGTTTATGTTTTAGGATGCATTTATTATCAGCCTTTATGGTATGTGGCAGGAAGAATCTAAGGTTGCTTTTATTAAACATTATGTTTACTAAGCTATTGCTGTGATCACAAATGCATATCTATTGTGGATGCATTTGTTATTAGCTGTGATGCAATTTACTGTATGTTTGATTGCCATTGTTGTATTTGATGGTTTGTGTTCCACTGTGTGAAGGTCAGTCATTTGTAAGTGAAACTGCTATTCATGATATGATCATACATACATATATGTATATTGATTCCATCCTATTGGTCAAGTATGTCTTTGGTCGACAGCTGTTTAGTTGACCATTTATGATCTTCTAAATAGCTGGTCGACAGGTGTCTGAGAATGAACAGTTCCTGGGGTTGGGAATATGCTCTTACTCCATGTTTGTGTGATCTTGGTGTTAGTATATGTAATTTAAAGGGGGTGTGGGGGATGCGATGAGCTTTCTACCCTGCAAAAAAACAATGTTTTGTGAGTTTTTTTTTCATGTGCCAAGGCTGTATCTCAGCGCATGTGTAGTTTCTTGTTGACATACATGGTTTTAATGTAAACATTTATATATTTAACATGTTGGCGATGGGTGTAGTCAATGAATAGGAAAACATCCATATATATATATATATATATATATATATATATATGTGTGTGTGTGTGTGTGTGTGTGTGTGTGTGTGTGTGTATATATATATATATATATATATATATATATATATATATATATATATATACGCACACATATATATGGGTCTACTTTTCTTTATCGAAATTTCACCGTCTTGCAAAAAAAAAGTAAAACCCCACTTCCGTGAAAGTGCACTCCATCGAAAGTGCACTTTTGTGAAAGCCAATTCACTGAATCGGAAAAAAAAAACTATAGTAAACACTGTTTTGCAGGGGGGCAAGCCCCCCTGCACCCACCCCCTACTTAAATATACTAACTCCAAGATTGCACTACAGTGGGGAAAAGTATATATTTCCTTATCCCCACTGTAACATGCTTCGGCAAATCGTCTTTCGTGAAAGTGCACTTTCAATGTAGTGCACTTTCACTTAAGTGGGTTCGACCTTCTGTTTCTTGACAAACTGTGTTTTTGGCAAACAGAAGGAGACCTATATATATATATATATATATATATATATATATATATATATATATATATATAAATACACACATATATACACACACAAACACACACACACATGGAAAGATTGCAAATTGCCAGACTTTTCATGTGTGAGATCAGGGTAGAGTGAGATTTGAAAAATTGTAAATTCATATGTATGTATATATGTGTGTGTGCATATATATATATATATATATATATATGTTTGTATGTCTGTGGCTGTACTGAAGTGGGTATGCTAAAAGGCACAACCTTAGACCATGAAAAGAAATCTACTATTTATTCCATTGGGCAAGCCCCTGCCCCACACCCCTGCTAATTATATATACTAACTCTGAGACTGCAAAGTCCCCAGGGAAAGGACAAATTCCCTAATCCTAGGGATTATCAGTCTTACACATCTGTCTGCTTTGTTGAAAAAAGACTGTTGAAAAAACAGACGTCAACATTTGGGAGTTTCACTTATTATATGTGCATCCATCCACATGCATATGCACATACACATATGTGTGGGCATGTATATTTGCAATTCTGCATTAATATCCCTGATCATTATACATAACTATTCCTAATATTTATTTTGTTCTAATCCAAAGAGGTTTTATGGGAAGATATATGGAAGTGATTGTGAATTTTTGGCTAAGCGTTTTCTTTCCCACAGGGCATTACTTATCCCCAAAAGATGAGCTTTCTAAAACTCTACGTTCTCCATCAGTATCTCATTTCCATTCTCTTAGAATTGCAATACTTACATTTTTTTAATCTGTGGACAGACTGTCAATAACTTTTTCACAGAGATACTCTGTCTTGTGCTCTTTGTTATGTTTTAAATATTTTGTAAAGAATATTTTCTTCTTTAGATATAAAGTAGTGATTTAATTAGTTTTTTTGTAACTTTACAAATCTGATTTCCTGTCATTTCAGGCTGAGGCTCTACCTTATTCTATATAGTAAAAGACCTGTGAATTTTCAAAAATTCATCATGTTTTTAGTCCCATTAGGAGAGAAAAAAGGTGGCTGTAAATGAGAGTCCACAATAAAAGGGATGTGAATTCCAACAGACTCAATCTTCTTACAGGATAGAGAGAAAAAAATGGCTACAAATACTTTGTGAAATTGTGATATGGGCTTTATTGGGTCTAAACTTTTAAAATATCATGGTTAATATAATGCAATAACCAGGGAGAAGAAGACCTAAAGAAACTATTGCAAGATTCATCAAGACTGAACATGTTGTGCACTTTGAAATTTGAATAATGTAAAAATTCCACAGTTATGAAATTTGAATAATGTAAAAATTCCACAGTTACTGTTTATGAATAATTTTTATAGGGAGGAAAATTACATTTTGGAGAGTGGAAATCTTGTGTTTTAGGTGTAACTGTCCTTTAAGGGCAGAGCATCATAAATATATAAAGAGTAAATTCAGAATGCAAGAATATTAAAAAAACACCAATATTTAATTCAAACACGCACTATGATTATCAGGTATTATTAAAATTTAAGGATGCCATAGCTAAAAAGAATGTAAAGTCCTTAGATATACCTTAATACAGGACATTCCATCACTATTTTAGAATGTGCCACTTTAATTTTCAGGGAAGTGATAACTACAGCAGTTGAATAAATTAGTGAATGTATTTAACCAGAATATGCTTATTTGGATATACCAGAGACACCTTATAAATAATAACTTCTTGTTGTAGTTAAATGGAACAAAGTCAGGAGTATTTGAAATCTGCAACAATTTGAATGAGACATTTCTCAACATACACACATAAAATAAAAAGGCACCGTGTTTTTTGTTTTGACAATACAAGTATATGTACATTTCAAAAATCCCAAGTCCCCACTGTAGCACTCAGCAAATGTTTTGTTCAGAGTTCATCTTGCTACAGATGTGCACATCATAATGGTTGCTTTGTGCATATGGTCTGATGTTGGCCAGAATGAGAAAAATGGGTGGGTTGGGGTTGATACTCATATTAAGCTCTGCATATGTCAGAAACTATTGATCTTATTTTGAGGAGGACTCTTAGAGGAAAAGAACAGTTGGGCTGATAATTTGGGTCTGTTTCAAGGTACCAAATGGCTGAATTGTTAAAATCCATATGGCCAAGACCGTATGGCTGACAATTCAGTACTTTGAATCATTCTGTCTGAGATAGTGATACAGTGGGGATCAGTGAATTTGTCCTTTTAGCCAATGTAGCACATTCTCATTGGTATATATAATTAGCATGGGGTTTGGGGGTGCTGGGGGCTTGTTTCTGTTTGCAGGTGTTGTTTGGGTTTGTGTTTTTTGTCAGTAGACTGAATTGTTGACCATATAGTCTCGATTGTATTGGATTTGACAATTTGGGCCAGATGTTTGATACTTTGCAACAGATCTGATAATTCACTGTCATGTTGTTCATGACCTGAGTTTTCTAGGAGCTCATATACCACCTTGCACAAGGTGGCTTCCATCACATTTCATAAAAATACAATAAAAATCTCACAAAAAATAAAAGGCATAATAGACTAGATGCAAATCAAAACACCATAAACTACATAACTAGAATATCTGTAGACAATAAGAGCATAATGTACACAGAAATATGGGTTTGATGTAAAAATAGATAGGTATAAACTTGTTTAAGTAAAAAGCATAACATAATACAACTGTGAAATTAACTAGCTAGATAAATATCTGCTAACTTGGAAAAGCATAAAAGCTCAGGAAGTCAGATGGGTGCTTAGCAAAATATCTGACCGGTAAAAGCTGAAAGATTCTCAAAATAAAATGCAAAACCAAAATGCAGTTGTGAAAATCAGAATAAAATGCCATCTTTAAGTTTATTTGTCTTTTCGGCTTTTCCCGGTTAGGGTCACCACAGTGGAACACCGGTCTGCTAATGATTGGCAGTAGATTTTTTTTTTTATGGTATCGAGTTGCCAGCCCGATGCCCATTCACGCATGTCTTTTGAAGCCCACTCAACCGTGGGGAGGACATGTAGACTCCACACAGAAGGCACTCCAGCCATGAATCAAACAGGAGTACCTCTTGCTGTGAGGCAACAATGCTACCGCTGTACCACCGCGATAATAACAATGCCATCTTTAAGAATTGTACTTATATGTTCATGCTTTCGTCAGCTTAACAGCTCTTGTTTTGTAGAATTATAAACGTCGAGCAAAAACAGGAAGGGCTATGATGTATTTTCTCAGAAAATGTTATCTAAGCAACTGCACTGAAGTTCAGAGGCTACTTAAGTCAACAAGAGTAGGATGTAGGACACTCGTGCATGTACATGTGTATGCATGTACATGTGTATGCATGTCCATGTGTATGTCTAGGTGTGCATGTATATATTTTGTGGGTTTGTGTGTGCTTGTATGCATGTGCCCCCAGTGCTTCAACATTCCCAGCTGTGTTAGTAAGGCATCTGTCTGCCCTCAACATCTATCTCCCCTCAACAGTCACTCTGACTGTCATGCCTAGAATAATGGAGCATTGACAGCTGTAAGGGTTACTTGAACACTTGTGAGATTCACCAGGCAGTAGTGGTTGGTGACATATAAATGTGTTCCTTTATATAAACTCCACCTTGAAGCCCTTTGGCAATCAGCACCTTCAGAAAACGTGGCAACTTCACAGGTCGCAACCTTGAGGAATATAGTGATACATTCATGTCACAAATGTCACAGGCATCACTTGACCTGAACTGACAGGTAGCAAGGTAGAATGGCAGTACATGATTCCAGCATATAGTGGTATATACATGAATGCAGTGCTAGGGTGTTGCATGGAGTATGACAAACAAACTGGTCTTATTGCATGTAGCCTATAGAACCCACATCTTATTCAGTTATTGCACTGTAATGCTTCCAGGGGCCACAAAATGGCTTAACATGGCTGCATCCTTCCAGGAGTGAGTGACCTGTCCAGAAATGTGCAATGCAGTTTGTGGTCATTCATGCACTGTCCCATACAGGTACACGCCTCATTCCTTAGCTTTGGTCTGGTACACATTGGGTAAAACATGTGGCTCAAAGGCTGTTAACATTAATTGTCTCATTAGCATAATTCTGTTGCAATAAGCCTTCAAACTGGGAGAGAAAAACTGCTATGACCCTTGTGGGTGTCATCATGCTATGGAAATTTTCTGCTTAGCAAAGTAAAAGTTGTGGAAACTAAAATATTATACTTTAGAGATGACACACACTGCTAAAACTGCTGTAAAAGTCTACAGGAGACAGTGATGTGGGGAAAATATATGGGTAACTTTACTGATGCTTTGTTGTTGTTATAGGAGTTGCTTGTCTACTGACTGCTGAGGGGGGGTGGGCCCACAGGAGTCTTTGTTATTCAGCTCTACATTATATTTCCAAACAGCTTTTCAGAGTATAAAATGAGGTATCCTTAATGGGGTCAGGGGGCACAGGCTATTTGCAGTGGGTGACTTGACTTCCTAAATATGTGTGCTTGTTTGGGGGGTCTATAGCCAATTTTAGACTGTTGTTTGAGGAGCACTGGGGGTGCAGCAGTGAATACTAGACTGACTGTGAGATGTCTGTGGAATACAGAGGTAAGATCAACTTTGCCAGATATTTGGAATGGGGTGTACTGTATATGTGACATGTACTGTAGGGGGGTTGCTTTAATTATATTAACCCATTCTAAGTTATCTATGGAGCAACTTGGGCTGCAATTAACATATGCAGGAATGACTTGTAGTGGAACTTATCCTGTTATAGTGAATGACTAAAAATGACCTTGCTGTTATCATACCTGCTTTATGTTTGGTCATTATTTTTTGAGGGAGGGACAGCAACATACAGACAGATATGTAGGTAACATATAGTGTAGACCATTGCCAAATAGGAAAGACTGGGTACAGGTGCAAAGAATTATAATAATATCACAGCAGATACAATGGTTAAGCAATTGTTATCAGGAGGTATAATAAGTAAGTTTGTATCAGAAATGTAGGAAGTACCAGTACTTATTACATAACTGTGATATTTAACACCAGTTTTCTACTCAGACCTCCATCTACAACAAACTGCACTGAATAAGCTTTTCATAAACTAGCTTCTATCATGCAGAACATTATTCCTCAAAACATTTGTAGCTCTCTCCAACCATGCCTTCTTTCAACAGACTTTTAAACCATATTAATCAAATTTATTGTCACTGCTTAAATAAACCACCTTAGAGTTTTACTTTTGAACAAGTAGCATGGTGGGAAGGGCAAAGGCATCAGATTGTAGGACCAGCAACTTCCTGAATCTGCAGAAGTACATTTTTCACATAAAGGGTTGTTAATTTGTCTACATGAATGGGTGGTACAGAGGGAATCCACAGAGACATTTAAAAGGCCATAGGATATGTGGAGAAAGGGTAACTGGGAAGTAGATGATGTAAAATGCTTAAAAGGCAGACTAGATAATTGTTTCCTTCAGCAATCTAATGCAGTGTAAATCATATAATCTCAGCAAGTCAGTCATGGACTGCCTATATTAAGTTACAAAATAAGGGTGATAATATGAAAACAAATATCTCTTCAGTAAATATTTTAGTAACATTTACTCACATATAATTAAACCTAACTTCACCTGCAGCTGTTATAAATTATGAAATATGTCTACAAACATTTACTGCTTTTCTAATACTGTCATATTATTTGCTATGCCATCTATACTTCAAATAACATGTGCATTTGTTTTATTCTGCCACATCCAAGAAACTGCAAAAAAATAATAGAAAGCATTGCTTTTACTTTATTAAAGATAAAAAAGTAAAACTATTTCCTTCATAATTTCTATTACATAAATGTTTTCTTAGGTCATTGTAATACTGTTATAATGTTAAAACTTAATTTAACACCACTGCAAGCTCTAAGACCCCCCCCCCCCCGGCATTACTTCATCCATAATATTCCTTTGAGCTTACTCTTGTGCTGATTTTTCACCCATAATTGAAACTGCAGAAAAAAGTGATTTTATTTATTAAAATAATATAAAATGAGAAACAAAACATGAAATATGAGCTTTATGTTTACACTTCACTGAAAATCATCATTAGTACTAAATATAAGATTATGTCTTTAGGATAATTAGAAGAATAAAAGATTATCAGTTTAATAATGTGAAGATAATATATGTGTTGTATCCCCTCATAGTTTCTCTGCTGTTTGTGGCTATTCACTCAAGTAACTTCTTCTAATGCTGATCCTAAATTTCTTATTTATGTGTATGTTTACAAATCTATTCAATCCCATGCATTACATCTCACTGTAGTACGTGTTGTGGGATAAGATACTGATTAGACACTCCTCAAATGTAATAGTGATAAAATAATCACCATTTCTCAGTAGTGATTGCATGAATAGATCCACTTTTACCACATTCTATGAGTTGTTTCTACAATGGCAGATACAGAAGGACCATGGTTTCCATGGCTTTGAAATGACAGCAGAAATATTATAGGCTGTGCTTAAACATGTTGTAAGTCATTTTGTAGTGCTGGAGTTTAGGGAGTGCAAACAGCTTCACTGTTTAGTCTGGTACTGGTCAAAGGTATGTACCAACACCAGTACAACCTCGTCACCAAAAGGGTTAGAATGATATCATAATGAAATGAAACTACAATGAATAAGCATCAGTCAAAGCTATTCCATATTACTCTCACCTTTTATGTTATACTCATTTCTGTATAGCTATCAGTGGAAATAAATACTATGTTCTGAGGTCTTTAGCTCTCAAGTCACTCTGTCCTAGTGCAATGGATGAATTTGTTACTAACACTGGCTAAAAATACACACCTATGTTGCCTTTTAAGTGGGAGAGCTTGGCTAGTTTCTTATCACTAAACTGTTCACCTTTGGTTTTGTTTATGGTTAAGAACAGTATACCATTAAATCATTAATATCTTGCAGAGTCCTAATACAGGTTACTATACGTGTATAAAAACTATAGGAACTTAGCAGGGGACATTTCTTCTACTGGTCTGTATAGATTCTTCCTCATTTTACCCATCAAACCCACCACCGACCTCTATCCCCAAAACTACATCATCTATTTTTTTATGAAGCCAGATATTGTCAGGACAACAGAAAACTTCATACTGTAGCAAAAGAAAATGACTTTCACAGATATGACACCTAGTTAATTGTTTGTTCCTATCAAGTGGCTATAAATAAGGAAACGTCAAGGTGAATCAGAAAAGAAAAGAAACAATATTTAAAGTAAAAGGAAGTGGGAAAAATCAGTATTGATAAGGAAATGCAAATCTAATTAAGAAATAAGCAGAAAATAAGATAGGAGTATGATATCCTGAATACATTGTGAAGTATATGTTGTTGACAAGTTTGAAGACATATCTCTAGGCAGAGGAGAAGTTTTCTTGCCTCTTGGCAGAACTGGCTGTGATTCAAACACTTCTTTTTCACCCAGATCTACCTTTTCACAGGCCTTATACTCTCTGGGAAAAAATTGGAGCATCTATAAAGACATCAGCAATGAAAAATAAGAAGGATGCTGGAAAATACATCATGTGCTACCTATAGGAGGAGGGATGCAAGAAGCCTGAAATGAAGATGGTTTCTAATTGGGGATTTCATTGTGAGTGGGGGAACTAAGAAAAGGAGGCAACAGAGAGGTAAGGTTCCTGGCTCATGCCATGGTTTGAAGGGACAGGGAACTATCTTAAAGACTGAAAGAGCAGTTGCTTTATACCCCTAAAGACAGCTTGGCAAGAAATGAATTAGAAATAGTACATAAAGAGTTTGTTAATTTGGGGAGGGGTTTAAATAAGCAGGACACACAGTCACACTCTCTGAGGTGCTACTTTTGCATGGCATTAGGGATGCTCCATATTAGCTCCCAGTCAGATGTGTGAGACTTGACTGAGCGAGACTTGACATTTCAGAAAATAAACTGTGGGTTAGACAAGGCTAGCCAGTTTCCAAACTCAAAGTTAAAACTTTTAAGCATTCTTGGAACTGGGGGTAAAACCATTAATGCATGGAGGCTTTATCCCATTACCTATCAATGTGGGAGGAGGACTGTTCCCCTCACTACCCTACTACTCATACATACTAACTTTGAATCTGCTGACCTTTGTAGTTGTTGTTCTTATAATGCACTGCTCCACATTCACACATAAAGCTCCATTATTCCAGGGATCACAGTCTCAGTCTTCGGAATTTCAACAGGCCTCCCCTTCATGCCGTAAGTTTCAGGATTTAGGTGAGCAACTCAAGCAGAACACAGAACTCTGGCATCACTGGGGACATAAGATAAACTCTGAAAGCTGTAGGCATTTACTATCAGGATGGTCTGTATATGACTATGAGGAGAACCGACATTTTAAGTGATGGTGTTAATTGCTTCATCAAAAAACAATTAGAGTGGCAAAGTGGCAGACCTGGAAAAGCAACAGGGAAGTTCTCCCGTTTAGAGTATCCTAGTTATTGGTGGTCACATGCCAATAAGAAGCGCAACAGAAGGACATCAGCAGCAAGTGGGAAAAAGGGTACGATGGTCTTCAATCTGGATTAAAGAAAATTGCAAAATGAAATTAGAAATGGAATGGAATGACTACCAAATGATGTGCTAATGTAACCCTCAATAGCTTTAACTGATGCGTAATGTAAAAAAGGGTTAACACTGATCAGTAGGGTGAACCAGTACTTTAACCAGAAGCATGGTGACCACTGTCTTCATGTAATAGTAATTAACATATAATTTATCTTACAGATATAGTTACCCTTTCATTGTTCTGGCAGTTTTGGCAAGTTAGTGAATAAGAGTTATAAAGTAGAAAAATCTAATCCAGCACTAGCCCTTAATGCTAAACTACACAAGCATTTTCACTACACAAGTGACATATTTACTTTTTTTAATTGTATTGTACCAAGTAGTAGAGATTCATTTAACAAACACTAGTATAAATATTACACAATACAATGTAAATACTGAAAGAAATACCAACCTTTGCCTTCCCAAGCTCAAAAAAGGAAAGAATTCAACAGCTAGAATTCACAGTAATAAAAATAGTTGAGATAATTTGTCCAGTCAGCCAGCGTGAACTTAGTAATCTCTGAAATCTTCTTATATTGACCAAGTAAAATTATTTTAATCGTAACACTGAATAAGAAGAATAACACAGTTTGAGAATATATACTGACCCCAAAAATCCATAAATTATAAAAAATACACAAGTAATACAATTATATTTGAAATTAAACTATGTGTTTTTATGCTCCAGGGTAAAACTCGGAGACAATCTCTCCAAATATGCTTCCAACTTCCTACCCAAAACACAGCCATGCCAGCATTCCTTGGTAATATAACACTAGCCAAGCTTCTATGGCGTTAGATAAGCTCTCACTAAAATTTTATGCTGAATTATTCTATTCCTGTATGACTTAATTAATTGAATAGGTCTTCCAAAGAGTTAACTGAATAACACTGGCTAATTCATTATTCCAATTATTTGATGTTGATAAGGTCTTGTACACAGGAGCACTGAATATTTAAATAGGTGAAAGTTAATAATTGTCTTTCTTACAGAAAAATAAGTATTATTAAAAGACATAGGAGGAAAAAGAAACCATACTCAATGTTTCTACTTGTCATATGATAACTTAAAAAGAGAATACTTTCTTATAATTAAAATGAAAGAGTATTCAGAAATTTTAAATCAGATGAGAAAAAACATCCTAATTCATCCTTATAAACTGAAGTCCATTTAAATAGCCCAGGTAAACATGCCAATAATAGTAACTGTAACCAAGGAAACTGAATATTGGGAATCAAACAGGTAGACTTTGACGATCATTAAGTATTTAACTTTAAATGATAATTCAGAGTATGCAAGGATCTAGTTACATCCCACCAAGCTGAAAACTATCATTACCACATGGTATTAATGACCTCATCAGAATGCAAGCTAAGTTCTTATTCTATCAATTGTGCTCCATAGCTGGACAGATAATTTCAATAGTTTTTCCCTTGAATACAGCTGTAATACATTAGTGTAGTCCTCATCTGTAGTACCTCTCTGGTCTAAGAAGAATTGCTAGTGAGCTGTGACCTATTAAACCACCAGCCAAGAACCCCTGTCAGAAATATTCATCTACAAAGCACCTCCTAGATCAGTCCTGAAAGCACCCCCTTTGGTGTTAACAGTTTTTCAAACCTAGCATTATGGACAGTCAGACTACACTTGCTTCTCCTGCCAGTCTTGTTGACTTGGGTCTCCTGAGGTATTGTAGCAACTGCCTCATGTACAACCCTCTACTAATAACTCACTCTAGTACTTAGTGGGAGAGATGTATCTACACCAAAAATCTTGAATCCCTGGTCTCTCATGAAGAGGTTGTAAACTCACCCACCACTACTCATGCACATAGTACCCCTACTCATATGCATAGTATGCATCCAACACATAAATCAACATACGCAGATGTTCTCTCAAAAAACTTGCAGAAACACCAGAGACCTCCAAAACAAAAGACTGCTACAACTAACACAGTTCCCACAGCACCCAAGACACATAGCAACACCAGTATCTCACCTACCAAACCCTTAAGGCGTAACACTCAATAAACAAATTTTCTTGTCATTGGAGAATCCATATTGAGACACATGGATGTCCCACTCACCAGGTTAGATAAGGAGGAAGTCACGGTTGGCTCCCTGTCTGGTGCCAGGATTTGTCAGATCATGCATGCACCCAGGTCTCTCAGCAACAAGTACCATTATGACTCTGTCATAGCTCCTGTTAGAGTGAACAATCTGAGATGTACCTCACTGGACTATATGCTGTTAGAGTGAACAATCTGAGATGTACCTCACTGGACTATATGAAGAAAGACATGATTGAGCTCTCTGAATATGTGTCCCAGGCAGGTATCTCCCTAGCCATGAGCAGAATATTACCTCCACCTACAAAGATGCCACAGTATAAACAAAAAATGATTGATTTCAATAATTTGCTTAGTTTTTAGTGTCATTTAAATGGCATCCAGTTTCTGCCAGTCTGGGATGACATGGTCGACAAACCTCACTGCTTTGCCAGAGAAGGTTTCCTACTGGAACCACTAGGTTTTTGGCTGCTGGCAAAGGCTCTTGCCTCCCCCATAGTGCCTTTTTAGGCAAGTTCTCAAAAACAAAATTGCCGACATGCAAATTGCCAACCATTATAAAATAAGGGTTATGCTGCTAAACGCTAGGAGCTTAAACTAAAAACTGCACACCCTGGAAGCACTTCTATCACTGGAGGATGTAGATGCCTGTGCAGTCACAGAAACTTGGTTCAAGGCCTCAGAGAGTACCCCAGCCTTGCAAGGCTACAATGCCTTCCACACCTTCAGACTACAAAACAAACATGTGAGAACCAAAGGAGGCAGTGTTTCTATCTATATTAGAGATAAATTCACCTCCCGATTAGTTACACTGGACAACTCCATGGAGTTACTCCAAGTTCAGATTACTGTGGATAAGACCCCCATTCAAGTCATAGCTAGTTATAGATCTGCCTTAATGGATCATAATGTGCATGAGGCCTACTTGACCAAACTGGAGTCAGAGGCAATCCAAATATTGCCAAACACTCTGGTCATGGGGGAATTCAAATATCCCACCATCAACTGGGAAACCTACTCTGGCCCTAACTCACTAGCGCAAAAGTTCCTTGACTTTGTTAACTCAAATGCACTGGGAGAAATTGTTCAAACCCCAACAAGAGGAACAAACATACTAGATCTGGTCCTCACTAACATTACAAACAGATGCACCACCGCAACAGTTGGACCCTCATTAATTAAGTCTGACCACAAATCAGTTGCCTTCAAACTGGTAGTAACACCAGAACTCAAAAAGGGTGAAGTCAGACTAAAAAACTTCACCAAAGCAAACTATACCCTTCCAGGGGAAGGTATAAATGCATTCCCAGCCCCACCCCCAGCTGGAAGTGGTACCTACACCAAAGCTTACACTGAAGCCCTGTACAATCACTTGTATAAGTGTATAGACTTGGCTGTTCCAGAAAGAATCAAAGCCAGAGCCCCAAGTAAAAACAAGCCACCCTGGTGGACATCTAGTATCAATAAACTTTACAACAAAAGCAAAATGTTGCTGTCTAAGAAAACTAAGGCAAGGCCCCAACAATGGAAAAGCACCCTCAACAGGCAAATAAGACAACATGTCAAATTCTGTAAGGGTAATTTTGAGAAAAACTTAGCGACCACAGCTAAGGATAATCATAAGGTCCTTTACAGCTATGTACATAGCCTAAAAGGTAGGACCCAAGCATGTGCCGAAAAAGTGACTAACTGTACCACACACACACACACACACACACACACACACACTGATCCTGCAGAGACACCAAACCTGCTAGTGGACAGATTTCATGAAAATTTCATTCCCTTATCCCCTTCAAACTTATCACAAACATTGTCCCCAAATCCCCCCCACCCTACATATCCAAAAAGCAGGTCATTAAAGCCTTGTCTAAGGTGAAAAATACAGCTTTTATGGGACCAGCTGGCATCCCAAGCTGTCTTCTAAACAAACTAAAACATGAACTAGCATCACCATTAAGTACCCTATTTAAAAACAGCCTAACCACTGGCTTTGGTCCTGTGGAATGGAGAACAGCAACAGTTATTCCCCTCCACAAAGGTGGCTTAGCAACAGACCCAGGTAAATGTAGACCCATAAGTCCGATCAGTCTCATCTGTAAAGCCATGGAACTTATCATCATGGACCTCATAAATAAAGGCATAGGTGATCTTTAAACCCTGGATCTGACCCAATTCAGCTTTGTCAAGGGCAGATCCTGTCTGTTAAACCTGTTGGATTTCTTTGAAAATGTGGCCAGGGTCATTGACGAGGGCAAATCTGTGCACATAGCATAACTCAACTTGGCAAAGGCATTTGACACAATCCCACACTCCGACATTACAGATAAACTTAGCAAACTGAATGTAAATCACTTTGTTGTAATTTGGATTGCCAACTGGCTCACAAACCGGTTACACACTATCAAAGTTGGTGACTCCACATCAACCAGCAGACCTGTCACCAGTGGGGTACCACAAGGGTCAGTGGTGGGCCTCCTACTGTTTGATATATACTTCTCAGAAGTTCAGGCCAAAACTAATGGGCTCTGGCTGACCAAGTTTGCATACAGCTGCAAACTGGGTGCAATTATTGAATCCCCAAATTATATCAGTATACTTCAGGAGGGTCTTATGCAGACCAATGACTTGTGTCTCAGTCATGGTCTCAATCTGAATGCAAAGAAATGCATCATCATTCCCTTCAGCAAAAACAATGTCCCTTCACACTATCAAATTAACAACAATACCCTATGTGCCTACGAAGTGGTAAGAGATCTGGGATCACAAGTAGACTGCAACCTTAACTTTGAACACTATGAGTCTACTGTAGTAAGGAAGGCTTTCTACATAGCACACTTGATTAGCAAAGGCATCATCTCTAGAGAAAAGGCAGTTATAACCCCTATATACTCTTCACTAATCAGGCCCATAATTTAGTATAACACCCCTTTCAGCATTTACTGTACAACACACCTGCAGCAATTGGAGAGACCTCAGAGGTTTCTAACTAAGAAGATCAAGGGACTCCAGCATGTGCCTTACACAGGCTGATTAAGTCCCAGTCACTGTACTCAGTATCATGTAGACCTCTTATTCCTGTCTCACAGATAAATCTCTGATCCAAACCTAATGAATTTGCTGCACATTCATAAAATAAAATGGGACTAGAGCTATCTATTTCTGGGACTTAAATATGGCCTGAAACTTGAATAGGATGTGATGGAGGGACAGATTTGTCTCCCAGTGACTGCCACTTCTTTGGAATAGGTTGCCAGTTCATGTGAAGCAGAGGACCTCTATAACACTGTTCAAGAGGAACCTGGATGAGTGAATGGGGCACCGTAAATTCTTTCCAGGGATAGCATCCACAGCCCTCTTGGACATGGGCAATCATTACTAAATACAGTCCTGGGTATTGACTAGAGTATTTCTGGTATTACATTGGGATGAAATGAGTAGGCTTGAAATTACCTCTGGGTCGATAGCCTAGTAACCTCTTATGATAAGAGTAAAAGAAATGTTGATATTAGACCATACAGTTATAGAACTTGACCTTTGTCTTATTATTTCTTCCAACTGAGCATTTACAGTATAGTCTGACTTAATATCTAAAATCTAGACTAAAATTTTAATACTCTTAACTACCAAAATATTGCCTGGAATATTAGCTGAACCATGAATAAACAAAACCTTAGATTTTTGATTGATTTATTTTAAAGCCAGTAAATAGCTGAACAAAAATTGTAATAAATTAAACAACTATTTCATTAAATGTGTTACATGTTTCATTATAACTAACAGATTATCGGCAAAGGTAAAAATTTTAAAAGGAAAATTCCTAATATTAGAAGGAATAATTTTCCATTCTTGAAAAATAACATTTATTATTGGGTTCAATGTAAAAATAAATAAAATACTTATTAAACTATCTGTTAGAGTGTCATAAAAATGTTCTTAACAGATTGACCCCAGACCCTAGACATTTGCATATGTCTCACTGGCCTCCATTACAGGAGGTTTAAGGTATCGCACAGTGAAAACTATAACTTGGCTAGGGTTTTTCTTGCAGTTTTCTCTGAATGGTTTGTCTGTGTGACCTTTTTACCCTTTGGTTTGAAAAAAAACCCCAAAAAAACAAACAAATGTCCAATGTTGATTTCATCTGACTAATGAAATTAATTAGCTGAAGCAGAATTATCCTTCCCATACTAGATGGCACAAAAAAATTAAGATTTTAGCCAGAAATAGGTTAGACCTGGTTAGTTTAGTCAATGAACAAAATACATTTTGAATCTCGACCCTCAGCTCAATGTTCTTTGTCTTTCTTTGTTCATTCTCTTCAGAACCACCTTCTGCTTCCATAACTGTTGTTGGCCTGACAAGTTCATTTTGTCCCTTTTTCTTCATAATGTAACAGAAATTGTAAACAAGCAGAGGACCAAGAAGAAAATTTAGCAAGATTACATCTCACAAAAGATGTTCCATTAACTAAATCAAAGAAAACAAAAAATAATGGAGGAGTCGATCAGCAAAGTCTGAATGTTTTCGTGCATTCAAAACTGGTGCTGCTGCATGACGGTCAGGCTAGCATCATCATGCCATCCTTATACCTCGCACAATAGCAACAGGTGATCCATTGTCTTATACACCATCTGCTAGCTGATAACTGCACATGCCCCACTAGTAACAGATTTACTAATGACCTTAGTGTATTAGGAGATGACACTGGAACATTCAGACATCATTTTTCATATTTAGTCTCCCTATGGGTAGCTACTCTACTTCTTCATCAGAGGCCATGATGGTTACAGAAAGGAGGTGATCTGGATCTGTAGTTGGTCCCTAATGGTATGACATCTATTTAAGTCAGTCATGGACATACAAGATTAAACAAAAAATATTGGGTACAATGGATGCCAAGAAGAATATTGAAAACATATTAGACGTAACACATGACAACCACTGCCTGCCTTTATCAAGCATGATTGCTGCCAGTGATCCAGGAGAAGCTTGGAATTATTAATGTCCAGAATAACAGGTATAACAAATTCAAACCTTGGTAAGAAAGGTACTATATAGTAGGAATTTAAACGTCATAACTAAGCAGCATAAAGCTCCAACACACAAAGAGCTAAAGAAAAGCCACTCTAAGAGAATTACTGGAATTAAATTATTGGTGTCTATTATGAAAGTATGAATGCAAAGTAAAAATATGTAAAAACAATAGCCTAGGGCCAGAAAAATCACAGTCATGATTCTGTAGAATATAGAGCTGGTAGGTTTTGGGAAACAGTGAAACATTTATGTGGAATGGAATGTCTGCATCTAGGAGAAATAAGATGCTTGATTGACTAGCCAGGTTCTTTATTTACAAGGAAAGAATACATTAATGGATGAATGAAGGGATAAAAAAATAAGACATTTGTAAAAGTATCATAAAATATACATGGAAAAGGGAGAAGTAATAAAAATTGGAAGCCAATAACACCGGAGAATATCAATTATAAAATGTTATTAAAATTATTCAGAAAATTACAATGGGTGCTTTAGATTAAGTAATAACTGAGGGTGTATATGATATAAGAAAAAGAAATATATCTGAGATGCTTGTGATAATATATTAGTTATAGAAAATATAGGAAATGGCAAGGACGAATGGTCGGCCATGATATTGCAAAAGTTTTTCACAACAGAACTCATAAAGAAATGTGGAATATTTTGACATGGTATAGGAAAGAATATGTCAAAGGTTATTAAGTCAGTTTATGAGCATCATGGGTATTAGTAATAGTAAATGGCCGGTTAGGAAAAAAAATGAAGACAGAAGGGGTAGGAGGGGTTGTAACAAGGGTGTCCAATGAGTATGTGGTTATTTGTGATATTAATCATAATGCCTAGGGCTTTGGTTGGACCCCTTCCTAAATTTCAAAGTCCACCTGGACTACACACACAAAACAAATCAACACTCCTTTTATGGACTAATAGGATCTCCCCTTTTCTAGCCAGACCCTGTAGAAATGCAATAGGTAAAGGTATCTTACTGGCTCAGCTAGAATATTGTCTGTTGCTAATTGCTGCAGCTTCTAAAAGAAATATATCCAACAGTCAGTCCATTTCAAATGCCATTTACAAATTCATCCCACTGTCCCCAGGAAATGAACACCACTGCAAAACCATTGAATAAACGACATGGTTACCCATGAAACAATGTGCTGACTTTCTACTTGCCTCTCAGCTAATGAAGCATATCAGGAATGACACCTTCCCTCCAATAGCTTTCAGAATATCCCTACATACAGCATTAGACATCTTAACCATTCATGTCCTTTCCTCAAAATCCCCAAATTTAGGCTTCAATACACAGACCATTCTTTCTCAGTCCTTGATCCCAAACTGTGGGAATATCTCCCTCCTTTTCTTAAAGATCATTTCTCATACCCCATTTTCTCTTCACAATAAAAGCACATTTCAAGATGCTAGGAAAATGCAACTGCTATCTCTCTGGTCATATGACTCAACCTCTTCCTTCCCTTCTTCTGTCTACGTACCTTAATCTAACTTTACTTTTGATTGTGATTCTTTCGGCTTGCCAACTCTGATGTCCCTGTTGCATGTATATATTATGTGTTTTCAGTATCTCTGTATATAATGTCATATATCTATTACATTAATACTCTCAAGCCAGTTATGCTATTCCCTTTTATATATAATATATGCATGTATTGCACTTTGCATTCACTCTGTATATAATATCGTGTGTATTGCGTGGGATAAGTGTCCTACCCCAGTTAGAAATTAAAAAAAAATAAATACATACAATGAAACCAAATAAAATGTTGATGAATATAGCCATAAGAACTTGGGGAATGGCTTAGAACAAGCAAGATGGAAAATAATGATTGAATGGAACTGCCATTAATGTTCTCTTATATGTATGATTTAGTATCATTAACAAATCATAAATTATGGATGAAATAAATAACTGTAAAAACACATCTATTGTTGAAGAAAAAATTGTAAATTCTTGTAGAGAATGTACATCTAAATAAACAAAACATAAAGGGTTCGGGAAAGTAGTACAGATTGGGAGATTTATTTTACAAGAAATTAGATTAGTGTATCAGGTGTGAGGTTTGGAAAACATCAGGCTGTGACATAACAATGGAGAGAATTGCTGAAAAAAATAAGAAAATTGACAAGAGTGGTTGAAATATTTCCAATTATCCTTAAGGAGAAAAGCATGTATGTTAATTACATCTATATTAGGGAAATTAACTTATTTATGTGGTGTATATATGTGTCTGAGTTGTATGGAAAAGATATTGCTAGATTTTTTTTTTGATCTAGTGAAAGTAGAAAGAGCTTGTAATGAGAAAAAAATATTTGACTTAATTTATTAAGTGTCTTTGATGCACTTGTTAAGGATATTAAAATGAAAAAGCAGTACTGTAACAATAATGTTATTGTTTACATATATGATTATGTATGGGAGAAATAAAGTGCAAGAAAAAAGAGAATGTTAAAATATAGACGGGAAATAATATGAAAGACGATAAAGATATGGAAAACTAGACTGAATGATAGATATCAATACAGATAGGAAAATATGATGCAAAAAATAATAAAATATATATCTTTTTGTATTTTTATGGGAAAATATAGGAAATAATGTGAAAGATGCAATTAAAGGAAGACACAAGATATTTTAAATATTTTATGTATGGTAAACTACCTCTAAAGGAAATATGAAATATAAGGTAGTTGAAGAAAGGATATATGGCATATGTAATGTTTAAGAAACACCACAGCGTTGTTTATTTTGAACTGCAAAAGAATTAAGAGTTTTTGGAATTCTTTCAAAAAGACTTATAAACAGAAAGGATTACAGACTATGGATATATATGAACATATTAGTTGATAAATACAAAGAAGGGAATAAGAAACAGATAAATGGGATAGGGTTTTATTTTGACAATATACTGTCTGAGGAAATATGTGAAAAGTTACTTTATAACAAAAATAGACAATAAAGCAATCATGTTGGAAATGGAAAGATGGCTGTGGTTATAGGGATATGGAGGGTTAGTGGTGATGAATATTAAGATGTTATATAATGAGAAAGTTATGATATAAGAAATGTGGAAATACTGTGCAGAAGATGTAGAAATGAAGTAATCACCTAATCTTTTCACTAAGGGGAGGTGCTATGCTTTCTCATAGAAATATGGAGGAGCAGAGAATGCTGCAGCCCGAGACAGAGGGCAGAGGTGTGACACAAGAGAAATAGAGACGGATTTCATATGAATAATGGTTCAGACACACGTTAGCGAGACTAACCCATAATGATGATGGACTTGCTATAAGTGTGCTTAAGACAATGATTGCTGATGGTCAGCCAAATGTGCTGTCTTAGTTGGAAGCTAGCCAGAGCTATTTGGAGGAAGGTAGAGAAGAAGAACGGTTAACTGTAAGTGAAGTGGTAAGTCAGAAGTAGAAAATGAGGCAGTGCAGACACAGGAATGTGATACGTTGCAAGTATGTGGAACTGTTCAGGATGTAAAAGAGACTTATGCTGTGGTAGCAGCTGCAGCATAACATAAGTTGGAAAAAAGGAGTAACCAATGGTGTGAGTTTCAGCTAGAAAAGACTGCAAGTCACATTGCTGTTATGTATGGGACAATTTATAGATATTGGTATTTTCTGCATCAAACTTTCATTCCCTAATTCATTTGTAGAACAAGCACTTTTGTGACATATCATCTGACAGCTTTGAATTGTTGCAATGATTTAGGGTAAAAGTAGAAGCAAAATTAAATATTTTCATGGAATGAATATGGTATGACTGGGACAGTAAGTATGTTAAAAAAAGAGACTGATAATTCACTTTAGAGGAGATATTTTAAATGAGAAAGACATTAAGGAATATTTAGACAGTATGGGTAAAACAGCTCCCTATTAAAATGTTGGTACTTGAAATGTGAGTGCCAAAAAGCTGTAAAAAAGACCATAAACCTGGAGAAGTGCTAATCTCGAAAATCACTTTTCTCTTTAAAACTTCTTTTTGCAGGGAAATCAAGTCCCCCACTGCATCCCCCATATGGGAGGCAAGCCCACAACACCCCCTAAACTTATATATACCAATTCTGAGATAGCCATACCTTGGAGAAAAGGGAATATTCCAAGAAATGACATCTTGGACTTGTTATACGTAAGGCCTTTATTTTGGCCATTCACTCTCTGCATTTCAGGATCCACGGTGGTGGTGCTGCGGTAGCGTTGTCGCCTCACAGTAAGATGCTGTCCGGTTCGATTCTCAGCTAGAGCGTCTTTTGTCTGGAGACATGCGTGAATGGGCGTACCTTCGTTGAAGGTTGTGCGTCAGGCCTGGCAAGCCGGTACGTAAAAATCAACTGCCAATCATTACCGGACCGGAGTTCCACTGTGGCGACCCCTAACCGGGAAAAGCCGAAAGACACAAACAAGTCTCTGCATTTCAGGACTCATTCTAGCTGGTCCCAACATTTCATATAGCTACTCTGTAAAATTGTTCATTCAATCAGTATAATGTATGATATACATTTATGGAATAGAGTCTGGGAAGTCTGGGTAACTTTAAAGGATGTTAATACTGATGAGAAACATATACTATATATTTTAAGTATTGAAAGTAGGAGCAGAACTGTGAAATATGGTCAGCCTAAGATGTGCTAGTACTGCAGGGAGGATTCACATTTAATAAATGAACGTCCAAAAAGGAGATTCAGCTGTTGTGGGCATGTAGCAAGAAACTATGAAATGTTGTGGATTAGGTGTAAACAAAGGATGCACTTGTGGTTTGACTATGAAAATGAACAAGATACAAAGCCAGCAAAACATACAAAATGAAAGCCAGGATGAAACTGTAGCTTGCAATTTCTGAATGATATGAAGTCTCAAACTCAAATGTATGTCATTATTTAATGACTTCAGTCCTCAATGATTTCCCAGAAAAATACACATTTTATGAGGAACAGACAAAAATATGAGAATAATTTGGATATTTTAAGGAACTCTGGACAATTGAAAATATGCCTCATAGCTTTTTTGCTCAAGAATTAGGGACAAACCCAAAAATAATGGGGGGGGGGCAAGGTTCCAAAATTAATTATTCTAATTCACTTAAAAAGCTAATATAACATCAGGCTTTGAATCAACATGCTTTTTCCAAATAAAAAGAAGCATGACACCATAATTTCTGGCATTCCTGACTAACTGAAATCCTTGATAATTAACCAGAAAATTAAAACTTTTATGAGGGGCAGGGCAAATCAGAGACATTAAGTAAAATTCTCAACAGCTGAGAGGTATGATTGTGATAATCTTTTATAGGTTCATAGGTAAATACTAGGCAGTCAGTCTGCAGACTATTATATGCCTAGCCAAATACCCAGATATTGACCAAAGGTGAGAATCAAACCCTGTATCTTGTGTCAGTAAGGTAAACACCTTAACCAAACAGCAACCCTAACTCCCTTTTACTCTTCTGGAGAAATTAAAAACAAATAAGAATGAAACCATCTTCCCTAGTCCCAGTAATTCATTTTTTTTAATTTTTTTTATTACATCCTTCCAAAGTTCATTAAATATATTTTAATTAACCTGTGTTTATGTGTATTTTTAATTTACTGTATATTATATGTTTTTAAACTAGACTGGCAGTTTATGGAATATGCCAAGTTTGGTTGGTAGGAAGTAAATATAATTTTAAGGGATTATTTAAATATTTGTTTTCAAATATTTGTTTGTTCTGAAGAAATCAAATAATGGAAGGTGATGAGTAAATGAAAAATAACACAATAACAACGAAGATCATAAAAATACTTCCATTAGGAACAAACTTATATAGTACAAACATAAACATGTAAGCCCATGATAGTTTAACGTCCATCAGAATAAACTTTCTCCAGAAACAATTGGCTCTGCATGGTAATAAGCAAACCATTTATAAATATAAAATAAATAAATAACTGGAAAGAGAAAAATGTCAAACAATAATTTGCTACCTCAGAGGAAAAGTTGGGTCAGTCATGCAAGCTTTTTAGGAATAAGAGGTCATTATTGAACAACAGAATTTTATAATTTGGTTGATAAGAAGAAACATTGTTTCTTTACAGAGAGAACAGTAAGACACCCACAAAAGAATCTTCATGACCTCCAGAAATTAAGATAGGGAAGATACATTTGCATAGTGTACAGTAATAGATCTGTTTTGTGACATGTCAGTAAAGAGAAATTGTTCATAAGCACAACTAGTTTTGGAAAAGTGAGACAGGAGATTGTGATAAACAAACCAACATTATTTTCAGGTCAATAAAGACAGCACCAGTGCAGCAATGTTACAGTGTTACATGATTCAAATTTAAATCTTATTAAGGCCTTCTATGAATTTCCCTCCAAACATTCTAGGATGAAAGGATCTATCACCCACTAATTTATCAATTTTTTTAAACTGAGATATAGACTTCATGCTCCTAATTTTATAGGAAGTGAATTCCACTAACTACCAGCCCTAAAATGGAAACTATTTTGCTGTAAACTGGAACTGCAAATTCTAATATCAACCAAAAGTTTATTGTTCCTCATATCCACATAACGCTGTACTTTAGCAACATCCACATTAATACCATAACTTTCCAAACTAAAACTTTTGTAAATTGTGATTAAATCTCTCCCCCAAATAATCTATACTTAATTGAGAACAGGGATAACTTCAACTGACTTCAGTAACTGACACCACTTAAACCTCTTAAGTGGTGAAACTGGACTATCCTCTCAGGCCATTCAGTTTGAGCCTTATTATATACACACAGATTCACCATATTCAATAATATGTCTTATTATTATCTTAAACAATGGCAACAGAACGTTCTTGTCCCTACTTAAACCACACCAAACAATTTACTCTGTTCAGAATAACTTATTTTTGTCTCAGTTAATTGTAACTCAAACTAAATCTTGAACTGATGAGAATCCCTAAATATTTACTGCTATCCACATTCTTAATCAAAGAGTTATTCAAAGCATATGGACAATATACATTATTCTTAACAAAATGAATAATACAACTCTTTTTCAGATTAAATAACATTTCATTAGTAACAGTCCAGATAAATAGATCATAATACATTGCAAACATATTTAGATGATATTCCACTTTTATAATAACTAGACAAATTTTGTATGATCAGTATATATATCAATCTACAAACCATTATGAACTGGAAATGATGCCATAAATACCCTAAATAAAACAGGACCCAAAACATATCCCTCAGGCACCCCAGTAAAATAAGTTTTCTTTTAGAGAAAATGCCTTTAATTCTCACTCTATAAGTCCTATGATGCAACCAGTTCTTCACCCACCTAATTATATAATCATTAGGTGTAAATCCACCATTAAAGTAATTATTTTATGACAAAGGATTGTAGCAAAAGCTCTTGCCATATCTAAATAAATGGTGTCAGTGGGTAACCCCTCATCCAAGTTCTCTCACAGTGGTTGATAATAATGTAACAAACTCATCTGACAGGATCTTCCCAAAGTAAATCCATGTTGAAATATGTCTGTTTTATTTATTATTGATTCCAGTATATACTTAGCTATTACTCTCTTAAAACATTTTCTCAACAAGCAAGTTAAACTTACTGGTTTAATGTTAACAAAAGGCAAATTTCTACTTTTTGGCACTGGGACAACTATTGCCTCTTCCCATACATTTGGAACAAAGCCCATTTCTAAAGACCATTGAAATAGATATAATAAACTAGGAATTAGGGTGCTTATATTTTTCAAAAAGTACCCATGTATTCCATCAGGGCCAACAGCAGAGTTTGTGTTAATCTTAAACATTTCCTCACATCCATTCATAATATCAGGGCACTGGTCTTTACAACTTAGAGATAGATGTTCATCAATCATTGGGCCATCATGAGTTATGACAAAATAATTCTCAAAAATATTAGCTAAAGTACTTAAATCTGTTAGTAAATGGTCATGCTATAGTATATTATAAATCAACATTTTCCTTATTTGAATTTAAATATCTATAAAAAGACTTTTTATTATCCAATGTACAGCAAGCTAACCTTTTCTCAAACTCTAGCCAGGCCTTCCTTAATTTTTCTTTTAACACTTATAGTAATCTCTTGGTAACTTTCTATATTATTCCTACTAGTTTTTTCCCTAAACTTCCTCCGACATAGTTTCCTACTTCCATTAACCACTTCTAACTCATAAGTCCACCAAAGAGTTTTATAGGATTTTTCCTTTACAGATACTAATGGGACAAAAATCTCAATTAAGTAACTTAAAAATGCATAAAATTTCCTCCATCTAGTAACAATATGAACATTAAGTAAGTCGTCCTTCCATTCCCATTTATCCATTTCCTCATTTATTTTGGTATAATCAGTTCTGTAAAAATGATATTTTATAATTCTGTTTTCTAAGCGTGATTTATCACTTTGGAAGGAAGGAACATAAGTCCATCCTACACTATTATGAACAAACACTACTAAACCTGGTTCAGTAGTATATTTTATAAACTTCTATAAATTAGTGCATGTAATAGCTAACAAATTATTTCTCCTAAATGATACATCAACAATCTATGTATACCCATGTACAATACTAAAATCCACAATTTCATTAATAACCCCAGGCTGATAAATTATTATATTCCACAATATATTTGGTACATTAAAATCCCCAGCCATAAACTCATATCTTTTCTCAAAGTTATCAAGAATAATTTTACTAAACTTTCCATTCTCCCATGAAGAAACATTTGGGGGCCTGTAGAATAAACACAACCTACCAGTCCACTGTCAGACTTAGAAACAGTCTTTAACATAGGCTGATACACCCCCCCCCTTTCTGTATTGCCTAAAGTAATGGTATCCACAATAACATGGCAAGCAGCATTTGGTCCATTTTGAAATATATGCAGTAAGCAGCTTCATAAGATTTGGCAGTGGCATTATAACTAGATCTAAAGTTATGGTGAGAATTACTGAGAATATATATATAATATTTTTGTGTATGGGAATAGTTATAAACGAGGGCCTGAAAGAATTTAATCATTGGGATAAGATTAGTTTTGGGGCAATCATGATCGAAGAGCTTAGACTGAAATGATAAGTAAGGGAATTACTGTAGCTCTTTCCATAATAGAAGGTATAATACATGTTCAAAGAGAAAGAAAAAGACTTGAAGATATATTTAAAGGGCTGTGTAAGAGAAATATTTTAAAACATTTAAGATGGAGTATGTTATTTAAGAGTATTTTAAGGATGCATTTTAGTGAGCAGTATATAGAGAAAGTTAGTGGCTATTAGTTTGATGGGAAATTTGGGGAGGAAGCTGTGACCCTCAAAATTTTTTTTAGAATTGGTGAGTGGTTAAGGTGGTAATGGGAAGGAAGTGGCATTTCTGTGGGAAGTATAGGTGGATTCTGATGGAACATAATACGGTCAGTAGTGGTGTTGGAAAGAACAAGTCACTTTTTAATTCCAAGTCTGTATATTTGAAAAGGGAATATTGATGAGACTAACAATACATGGATTTGGCAAATTTGACCATAATTCTGGCCTGATTTCTAAGAATGTGAAAGGGGTCATGATAAATGTGTAGCTTTCCATAAATGACAGTGTAGGCAATGATTAAGATTGCAGAGTGCTTGCAGACGTTATTCTGATATAGGTTCATAGGTAGGTACTAGGCTATCTGCCTGAAGGTATTTATAAGCCTAGCTGGAATGTGTTGGCTTTCTCTGCCCCCTTAGATTAGTTCCCTGTGCGTCTGTCCAGCAGAGCCATTGAAGTGATCCCCAGGGTAAACTTTCTGTTTCCCATCCACTCGTCAAGGTTTCTCTTGAAGAGGGTTAGCGGGCAGCTCTGCCTAATGTAGATTGGAATCTTGTTCCAGAGCATGGGAAGTCTCTGGGACAGGAATCTATCCCTCTAGCACGTCCTATTTATTGTTGTGGTGAGGTTTAGATCCCTACAGCGTGTGGCTCAAGGGGATATGGTTTTCTTTAGGTGGAGCATGTCCATCAATTCTGGGTTGGACATGGCCTTTTTGTCAGGCAGAGATCACCTCTGAGTAGGCGGTATGCAACCAAGTATAGCTGGAGTTTCTTCAGTTGAGTTGCATAGGGCATCTATTTGAGGCCAGTGATCCTCTTGGTGAGGTACTTCTGTGGTCTTTCCAGCTGTTGCAGGTGTCTTGTAAGGGACATCCCAAATGGGGCATTGTACTCTATGATGGGTCTGATGAGTGATGCATAGAGGGGCACAATTACCTCTTTTGATCTGGATACAAACCCTTTTGTGATTTGGTGGGCCACATAGAAGGATTTTCTAACTACTTGGCAATGTGATTATCAAAGGAGAGGTTACTATCTACTTGGGTCTCCAGATCCCTTATTATGTCTTCTGTATTTAGGGGGCTACCAACCATGTGGTAGTTTGTGGGTACTTTGTTTTTTCCAGAGGGGATGACTATGCACTTTTTGGCATTTAGCTTGAGGCCATGATTTTGACACCAGGTATCTGTCTCAGTGAGACCCTTTTGGAGGATGTCTGTGTCTTCCGGAGCATCAGCTATAGCCCCTAGTTTGCAGTCGTCTGCGAACTTGGTCAGCCATAGTCCTTCTGTGCTTGCTTGTACCTCTGAGAGGTATATGCCGAACAAGAGGGGTCCCAGGACTGAGCCCTGGGGAACGTCACTTGTAACCGGTTTAGAGCCAGACCTAGCTCCCGCATATCTGCCTGTGATCTTTCTGTGCAGCTCTGCAAGTGACTGAACCAGACCAACTTCCTCAGTTTCCCCTGAAGTGGCATCCACTTGAGGATAATGTTAAAACAGATGACCGATTGTTTATCTCTGTAAAGTTAAACAAAATTTCTCTTTCTGTGTTTTGAAAGAGCTATCGTCAATAACCACTTTGAGCACCACCATCAGCGCCTTAAATGCATCAGCACAGATAAAAAAAATCTACATTTATAAGAATGGCCTTACTGTTTGTTGTGCAACTATACAATTTATGAGTGAGACAAAGGGAAAGCTGGGGAGAAACTGTATGCAATGCAAAGCTTGGGACAATTCAAGCAGCAAACAAACATAAATACTAAGGTTGTAGAAAGAAAAAAGCCCTTATATCCAGAGACTGTATGTTCAGACATCTGCACGTACAACATGCAGATGCTAATGCTGAAGACTGCCGCCTGGATCTGAGATTTAGTAGGAGTAATCACTGTGTCACCAGGCTGAGAAATGCTGTACTAATGCAGAGAATTTCTAATAATGACCTTTCTATTTCAGTGCATATTCATCTAATGCATCTCAGGGAAGATCCCCCCCAAGACACATACAGTGTACAGTACACATTTGTACAACAGACAATTGCAATGCATGGAAATTGTAAGGCCACCATTTTACTTGATTTTGGTGTCACTTGTCTTCATTTTGTTTACATGCATAATTCTGTTACTGTTGGAGCCATGGCATCATAAATGTTAATATTTGTTTCCTTTGCTAATTCAGTTGTCAAAACTTTTAGCACCCAAATGCTATTGAGTTATTTCCAAAAGCTTATCATTGAATAGAACATTACACAACCACTTTCAACTTCTGTGTCATGTAGCTTTCCTTAGTCCAGCCTAATCTATAGAGAAGTATTTCAGGGCTTCTTAGAGTCAGGTACGCCAAAAACTAGACATACTAAATATAATCCTGAGTATGTTTATATGACTTCAGAAAGTGAAGTAAACCATTTACAGCTGAAGTGCATACATCTGTCTATAGTTCACAAACAAAAATAAACACTAGATAAAAAAAACAAAACAAAAAAAAACTCATATTTGTTGGGAACACAGCAGCTTCATACCTCCACAAGTGAACAAAATTGTCATTGGCTGTAGGCTCACTTTAACATTTCACCAAGATGCACATAATTCCTTGCAGACTGCACATTTTCTAATCTTTTACTGTAAAACATACACAAGCTTGATATGTATCACTGTGACATGCTGAGCCTGTGATACAACGTAATATATGTAAACAATGGCTAATAATTCATTATAACTGTCCTGATACTGTTTTACACAAAGACATGCAGAATAGCTCCAATTTTCACAGTTATCCAGTTCTTGAAGAATTATCATCTATAGACAGTTCTAATGAGTTATTGAGTTGTAACGAGTTAATGAGTTACCCATAATCAAATATTCTGGACTTCTTTCTTTCTTTATTCATTTCCTCTGAGTTTGAGTTATTTGTATTGTAGTCCTTAACATTTTCCACTAAAAGCACAATATGTGATAGCCACTGCACCTCAGAAAATGTATATACGTTGATGAACCTTAATACAATGTTGCTGGAACCTGAATACTTGTATAGATGTAAATGCCAAAAGTTTTTCACACATTCTCCTTCAGGTTTTATATGCATTTTCATTTAGTCCCTTCTATGTGCCTATCTAGCTCTTACTGAAGTTCACCAGAATGTATGAATTCCTGCAACTTGTGTATAGTAAGACATAATGCTAATCCAAACTGTTTTACACAGAGTAGCAATATATTTTAGGAAACAAGTTAAATACATTGTTCATCTTGTGACTTCTGTAAATGCAATGTGTGTATGGATATATTTTTAAATAAATATGTATACGCGCAGGTGTGTGTGTGTGTCTGTGTGTGCGTGTATATATATATATATATATTCATATATATATATATATATAGATATTCATATATATACATATATATATATTCATAAATATATATATATTCATATATATATATATTCATATATATATATTCATATATATATATATACATATATATAAATGTAGATATTCATATATCTATATGAATATATATATATATATATATATATATAAACGTAGATATATATATGTGTGTGTGTGTGTGTGTGTGTGTGTGTAGATATATATACACACACACACACACACACACACAAAACACAGATGTAATGCTTTTCACATGAGGAGAGGCCTTTAATGGCCTTGCTCAAACAGGATCAGTAACTTCTCTGTTTTCACTAAAATACATTTTCTCTAATTAAGGGCCTTCACAGTTTGAACCCTATGATCCATAAAGGCGTGCTGATTTCTGGATATGTTTTTCGGAGGGGGTCTATAATTCATTATGGACGGTGCTGTAGTGTTGCACCGTAATACTAGTAGCCCCTAACCCAGATTAAAGTAAAACAGTTAAGTCTGCCAGGGTGATAGTTGGAAAAATAGCCCTGAGACACTGATGGGCACATTGCCTGTGGGTTATTACCGGCTATTTCAGTAGCTAGGCAAAGACCACTCCATCTTCTCCAGAAGATGCTCTGCAATCCTTCCCCCAAAGCTATACTGCCTCTTTAAGCACAGGGACCAGCCTTTCGTCTCTGATGACGTCCCGTTGTAGCAAACATTGATTTCTGCTTGGTTGAAACCCTGTTCGCTTTTTTAAAATTTTTATACCTTACTGAATATATTCTTTTTTCTTTATTTGTTTTGGCATGAAAATGTACAAGAGACGCAGAAATTAACAAGCGTCACTCCAGTGAGACTCTAAAAGGCAGGAGCGACCCCACCGGATAAAACCTCTTTAAATATATACTTCCATAAGTGTATACATGCTTCTGAAAATCAGGCTCTGGTCCTACACGTATGGAGTTGTTAATCTTTGCTGTTTTTAATATCCGGGTTTTCCATGGGCTTTACTTGCATACATGGTAGGTGCTGTGCTATCCTTGCTGTCTTACGTCTTATTGCTTGCATTTTTATTACATTTTGCTCAGCTGTACGTGCATTTATGTATGCCCCACGTTCCCTTGCTACCTGTTCATACATTTTAATTCTGCAAATTTCAGCGAGCGCAATAACAAGTGTGCACATCTGTTTGTGCTTTTCAGCATGTCAAGTTGATGTTTTTGCTGCCCCGTTGAAATTGATAAAGATGTTCATCTGCAAGCTGTGGATGCTGTTTTGTGTGTATTTGGACTGCTTCTGCGGTTGTTTCATAATTATGGGTACTGTCGTTATTTTATTTTATTATTATTATTTTTTGCAGCGTACCTACAGTCGGCAGTTTGACTATTTTATTATGCAAAAATCGCAACATTTTAAGTTGTTAAGGGCATGTGATAGTGGTTGCATCTCGTTTTCAAAAAACTAGAGTAAGCATGCAGCAGGCAAAAATAATGATTTCTGAAGAGTCGCTGTACACACACACACACACACACACACACACACACACACACACACACTCTGCTTCTAGAACCTCTCCTGTTTATTTTGATATGGCTATGCATCTCCACCCAAGTCATCTAAATGTTGTATCTTGCTGTATGTTTGCAGCAGTGCAAAATTTGCCGTTTCAGCACATTTATCAGGGTTGACTGTTACTGCTGACTGTCATGTCATAAGAAATTGACAGTGTGTGTTTTTTAACATTCTTTTAGGAAAAATGGATCGACATCATGTGGCAGTGGAGTTGTCTACATATTGCTTTGAGTTTTTCCTATGATTTAGACTGCGTGTAACAGGAGATGTGGGTTCAGGTTGTGGATTAATAATATAAATGAATGAAAACACAAGTAAACTGTCATACTGTTGCCAATTTCTCTATATAATGAAACACACTCATTAATCGAAGAACATTTACATATAATAAAAATAAAAAGACAATGAAAAGGAAACCACCAACATAGGCCTGAACAGTTTCATACAGGAAAGGATATTGGTTAAGAAAAATGTCTGAAAAAGGAAAATACAATGAAGTGAACTAAACACAAGCTCAAAAACTCTGCAGAGCTAATCACTAAAAGAGAGTCTGTAACAAACAGAAAGGCAGGATACCAAAGGAAACCAAGGCCAACAAAAAGATTCATTAAAAGCAGGAAAGAGGTGCATAAACATGTGTACAGCAAGAGACGATCATAAAGAAGACTGAAAGAAACCAAAAAGCAAAGAAAGGATAAATACAGTATAATAAGAGGAAGGTGAAAAGAAAGGGCGAAAGGAGAAAGTTTCATGCATGTCCAACGGCGGCAGGTTTGAATTTGATGATGGCGGGTGCTATGTGGGAGACTGGGAGGAAGGCAAGGCTCATGGCTATGGGATTTGCACTGGCCCTGGAATGCAGGGAGAGTACAGTGGCTGCTGGAGTCATGGCTTCGAGTCACTGGGAGTCTATACCTGGCCTAGTGGCAACACATACCAAGGCTACTGGAGTCAGGGAAAGCGACATGGGTTAGGATTAGAAAAAAGAACTAAATGGACGTACAGGGGTGAATGGACACATGGGCTGAAGGGACGGTATGGAGTCCGGGAGAGTCTCTCTGGAGCCAAATATGAGGGAATCTGGAACAATGGTCAACAAGATGGCTATGGAACTGAAACTTACTCTGATGGAGGTAGGATAAATACCTTTTTTCATTTATATGTTTAATGAGTGCCTCTATAATCATGTTCTGACTTCCCTTCCTCCTACTTTTTAATCTGCTCCACTTTTCTGTGTAGTTCTTCTGTGTCCCAGTTGTACTAGTGGCTAGTGAATTGTTAATTTGTCAAGTATTCCTTTTTTCCCTGCCTGCCATGACGTTATTTATGTGTTATACTAAGTTATATTCTCTTTCCACTCTTTGTAGCCTTCATATCAAGTTGTCATGGTCATAAACTTTTTTTTTGTTGGTAACAGAATTATACTCCCACTTCCTTTACACTGATATACATTTTGTTTTTTGAAATATTCTTTGTGCTCATTTATTTTTTAGTACAATCATTTTTAAAAAAGTTACTGTGGTCAGTGTCTGCAGAGCCATTAGTTTTGCTGTATTATTTTCTTAATATAGATGTGGTCCATCTGGCTCGAATGTTTCATCTGAGGTGTGACCGAGGAGCATCAGTCTCCTTAAGTGATGCCTGTACAGACAAACATCATGCATCTTTAAAATGTAGGCCACAGAGTCTTGTCATTATGATACAGCTTATTGACAGCTATTTGCCTTAGTTCAGCATGTCAGATTACTAGCTTATTCAAGCATATTCTGAAATTTGCTTCAGAAAGAGCAGGCTGTAGGAATGACAGACTTTTGGGCAGACATCTTATCTATTATACAGAGGACATTTTTAGTTTACTTCTTTTGTGATATTTATTTTAATTCTCAAAGCACTATTATTTTCCTGATTTTTGTTTAATTAATAGAAGCTTTGCATATTATAATATGGCTTTACCATGCCTAACGTTTGTTTGAGTTTTGCATTTAGGTAGTTCTGCTTAAGTGCAAAAAAGGTGGACACTGTGACAAAATTGTAATTATTCATTGAGATTTAAAAGATATGCCAACATCATTTACCAAAACATGCCACATGTACAGAGAAAATCTCACAAATATTTTTATAGAATTCTGTTTGAGTGAACATGTATTTTAATATGCATCTCTTTTTCTAAAATATTTAAAGAATTCTCTCCCAAAACAGTTATAACTGTGCATGCATGTGCATACGCGAGTGTATTTGTTTATGCTCAACTATGCTTACCCAAAGTGCTATCAGTTTTATTTTATTTAGAATTTAAGATGTTAATAATAAAATCATGTGAGAATGCACAGACACACATGAACACTATGTATATAAAATATACATAGTATGGGTTTTACTCAAATGGTCAAAGCCCAATTGACCAGCTTTTGAATTGTGAAGCTCATCCTATCAAAAATACAGTGCTGGACTTGTCTGCCTTTTGGATTCATGGTAAAGCATGTCCAGGAAGCATACCTCTCAGTCTCTTAGAACAAGAAATCTGGACAAAGCTACAAATAATGGGGGGACAAATGCCCAAAAATAGGGACACTTTTTAAATATTGTTCTTCCAAACTTAGAAAGTTGATTGAATAACAGGCATTGCATTAGCGTGAATTTTCTGAACGATATGAATTCTGAAACTCAATTGTCTGCCATTATTTTTTTACTTCAGTCCTCAGCGATTTGACAGTGACTTGCCAGAAAACCACAATTCTATGAGAAATAGACCAAAAATATGAAGCAAAAAGCTGGACAGTTGAGAGGTATGCCAGGAGGTGATTGCAAACTTAATTTAGATATTCCTGGTTGCAGGCCCATGCTAAAACCTGTCTAACAGATGTGATAGGTTGGGGTTTGATCCTTTGTTTTCTACCAATTGCAGTTTGATTATATTATGTATATATTCATATATTTAATATATCTGTAAAACATCGGACACCACTAACACACTCTGCATTTGGGAAGAAGCACTTTTCTGACACAAGAAAGGTGTCAATCAAGTTTTGTTAAACATCTTTCAGTGCTGTTAAGCTGTAGACTCCCATTAACAGTGGCTACCACCGAGCAAGTTTTCACAACTTTAATAGCTGCTATACATTTTATAGTGAAGCAACAAACAAAAGTGTGACCAAGTAAAGTGTCGAACAGCTTTGAACTTCTTGTTCACCAGATGCACAGTTTGCTTTTGCCAACTATGTGGCTGTCCTACACTTGTTTGTTTGTTTTTTTTGTAACTGGTACTACATGGAGAGATAAATATCCCTGCACTACAAAGAATTATGACCATTTCTTTCTGCTTAGAACTATTTAATACATAGATGTCAAGATTCACGTCTGCTCTCAAGGTGAATCTCTTTACATCCATGTCTTAAGCACAAAACACATTGGTGATGATTAGAGAACCAATCATAATATTCTATAATATGTGGGAGTACGTTGAGTCTGGGTGAGATCAACAGCTGTGCAGTTGACTGCATATGCTCGACTAGGCAGCTGATTGACATGTGTATGAGATTACACAATTCTCAGGGTTGGGGGATATGTTTGTGTGATCTCTGAGTTAGTGTGTACATATATGTGTGTGTGTGTGTGTATATCATCATCATCAGCCCCCTTTTTCCCATTTTTTTTCTACATGGGGTTGGGATATTGTGTTAACTGTCGCCAACTCTCTCGATTCAGTGCCACACTCCTGCCACAGATTTTCTTTCACACAATCCATCCACCTTTTTGCTAGATGTCCTCGGTTCCTCTTACCTTCTTCCTGCCTGTCCCAAATCTTCCTCACCAGATTGTCTTCTGCTTTTCTGCACATGTGCCCATACCATCGTAATCTGGTTTTTTTTTATGTTTTCTGCAATTGGAGCTACTTTAGCTTCTGCTCTTATGTCCTCATTTCTTCGTCTGTCCCACAGTGTGCATCCTCCCACCCTTCTCAGGCACTTCATTTCCATCACCTCTAACTTCTTCAACTGTTCTGCCTTTACTGCCCAGTTTCTTTACCATATAGTAGTACTGGTCACACCACTGTCTTGTACACCTTACATTTCCGCTTCTTCTGTCATACACTACACCTGATACTCTATGCCATTTGGCTGCAGCCCCTCTGATTCTAGCTTTGACCTCTTCACTCAGACTACCCTTCTCCTCATCCACCACTCCTGGATACTTGAAGCTGTTTACCTGTTTGACTATCTTTCCTTCTATCTCTATTCTCAGCTTCTTCTTATTTCCCTAATTTGCTGCTATTATCACTGTCTTATCTGTGCTTACTTTCATCACATGTGCCTTGAGTTTTGCATTCCATTCTCCAATACTTTGCTGAAGTTCTTGCTCAGAGTCTGCCTGTAATGTCACATCATCTGCATACAGCAACTTTGTTGATCCTACCCCTCCGACCTGTGTGCTGATGTAGTCCATCACCAGTATGAGCAGCAGTAGGCTCAGAACTGTGAGGTCGATCACTGTTCGTACTTGAGTCATTGGGTCCTTGTACACAGCCTGCACTAATTTTACCAGTGTTTCTGGGACTTCATCCCACCGCAGTACTGCCCAGATCAACTTTCTTTGGACCTTGTTATATGCTTTCTCCAAGTCTAGGAATGCCCAGTTGGACTCTCTCCTCATGTCTTACTTCTTTTCAAGTATCTGTCCCACTGCAAACATCGGGTCAGTTGTACTACATCCTGATCTGAATCCGAACTACTCATCTCCCATCTTATGTCCTACTACTCTGCATATCTGTTTATCAGTCACTCTGTCCAGAACTTTCATGCAGTGTCATAGTATATATATATATATATATATATATATATATATATATATATATATATATATATATATATATAAAATTAGCAAGGTGTGTGTGTGTGTGTGTGTAGGAAGGCTTTCCCTACTGCAAAAAATAATATTTTATTTTATTTTTTAAGCAGAAATTTTGCATGAGCCAAGGCTGTTGCTGGGTGCACGCTTACAGTGTGTTGGCATTTTCGACCTTTTGCCATTGATATTGTGCTAGTTGACAATGGATAAACTCTTTTACTTGTATTACATTCATGTATATGTAAATATCTTGTGAATAATTATCTTGGTGTGTCAGCAGAAGTAGCTTATCTACATATCTACATTCTTAGGGCCTCAGCAAATGTATATTTATATCTTTGGTCTATTACTAGTCCTAGTAAGATCCCAAAATTCATTAAAGTTTGCCATGTTTATACTACTCACTAAAACTAAGTAAAATAAAAGTTCTCAGACTGTGTATACAAATCATGGATGTATACACAATCCCAAAACAGTCCCAAACTCCATCAAATACAAATATGCATTTATATTTACAGGAAATTATAAAGCAAAACAAAATCAAAAAGACAGACTAATCTTTTGTTTACTTGGATGTAAAAAATATTTAAAAAATGCACATACAAGTACACAAAATGTATGTACAGTCATATTCCCCAAAAATGCTGTTCACTTGAATGAGTCTCTAGAAACAAAATCTGTATATATTAGAATGATGCTTGTTAAAATACAAGAGTAAAAGTAACATACTGACTAGAGCTAGCCAGTGGGAAAATTGACATTACTGGCAAAAATTACCTGATTCTAACTGTATAAACTAACTAACTTTAATCAAACTAAAAAAAAAACACAACAAAACAACTTTATTACTCACTGACTCATCAAAACATAACTCTAAAGAAGTGTGCCCTCTAAAGATGAAATATAAGTATTTTTGCAGGGTGATTGCACCCCCCCCCCGCCTTTCCTTTCTCACATATAGGGCTTTAACTTAATGTTCTTGTTTATGTATAAGAACACCAGAATCTCAATACTATAGAGAAAAGTCTGACGATGAGTTGCCCATTTAGGTGAGTTGGGGACACAACATGGTGTTCTGTTCCCTAAAAAAGAACTGTACGCACAGACACACACACACACACACACACACACACACACACACACACACACACACACACACACACACAAAACATGGTGTTCTTGTCCCTAAAAAGAACTACACACACACACACACACACACACACACACACACACACACACACACACACACACAAAACATGGTGTTCTTGTCCCTAAAAAAGAACTATACACACACACACACACACACACACACACACACACACACACACACACACACACACAAAACATGGTGTTCTTGTCCCTAAAAAAGAACTACACACACACACACACACACACACACACACACACACACACACACACACACACAAAACATGGTGTTCTTGTCCCTAAAAAAGAACTACACACACACACACACACACACACACACACACACACACACACACACACACAAAACATGGTGTTCTGGTCCCTAAAAACACTATGCACACATGCACACAGCACACACACTTGCGCAAACACCATAAAATATAACATGCAGCTATAGTGGAAAGCTGCAGATAAGTCATTCCATGTGTAAAAAGAACTACACAAACTTCTTGAAGATTAATTCAGTAGAAAGTTAGGCAGCTAGAATAGCCATTGATATCAGTGAATTACTCCTGAATCATAAAAAAACATAACTAAATGGAATATCTGGGATGATTGTGGTTTGTGTGATATATAAAGTTTCTCATATTGTAGGATTAGGGAAGTTGGAATGTCATTTGGGAGTTTTCCGGTTTTCATGAAATTCAGTTTAAAAACCTGTAGGACATGATATTTAACACCAGACCCCCATATGTTCCATATATCCATTTATGTGCACTCGCGTGCATGCACACACACACACACACACACATACACACACACACACACACACACACACACACACACACACACACACACACACACACACACACATGCACACACACAATTTTGTGTATTTACACACACACACACACACACACACACGCGCGTACGCACACACACACTTTATATATTTACACAGACATACACAAACATAGACAGAGAGAAAGAAGAAGAATCTCATGAATACTGGATCTTTTGCATTGTAAACCATCAGTTCAAGTAAACCAATCAATTGTATAGTAGCATTGGACCTTATCAAATGATATCAGCTTTGTATTGGGTAATCTAATTGCTTGTTTTGCACTGTATTCCACAAAACAAAAACAAAACATAACCAGATCTGTGCTTGTTGGACTCTACTGGAGAGGGGAGATGAAAGGACAGAGGTGGAATTTCCACACCACATAAGCTCTTAACGAGCCTGTCCATGTACTCTAAAAACTGCACACCAGTCAACACATTATTTAATTTTTTATTTTGCAATTTACACGCCAAAACAGAAAACAAACAATTCTTAACAAGGAAAGGGGGTGGGCTATAAGATGCAAAAATTAATTAAATTAACAAATCTAGAAGTGCCACCAGTTGTAAAAGTGACATGCTGTCAGCCAGATATCCCTTAAGTTTACTGATAATGCCATGAAGTGAGACCTAGTACTGCAGTGAAGCTAGTGCCGTGTATAGCAATGAGGTTCACAGGTTCATACATGTTCATGATTACTAGGCTAATGACCCTAGGTGACTGTTTTACACCTAGCTATGCTTCCCAAAGGTATCTGACAACATCTGATACCCTAGGGTTATTTTAAGGGGTATATATACATAGTTATGGGCATAGGTAGACAAATGCTGCATCACACATGAACTCACACAAGCAAACACATTTGCAAATAACCTAATAAATTCTATGCACTTTTCTTATATAGATAGTTAGGTTCATAGGTTCATAGATTAGTACTAGGCTAACTGCTCATGGGGGTCATATTTGAGCCTAGCTAAATTATCCCATGTAAGAATCAAACCTTGGACCTTGTGTCTATAAGGTAAACACCTTAAGCATTATACCAACCTCCCGCTCTGGTTAGGAGTCCATAACAAAGTGTATTGTGTAATACGTTTATAATATAAAACAAAATAAAACTGTGTTGTGTTCCTTTATCTTTGTCTTGTAAACTTATTTTTATTTTATTTTATTTATCCTATGTTGACTGAGTTAGTCCTAGTAGGCCAGAGACCTCTTTTCAATGGAGGCCTTAGCTGATATTCATACTGACAGGGGGAAATATCTTTGATCTTCTTGCTAAGTGCTGTGGCCGTGATCTTTTTATATCCACCTGAGCTGCCACTAGTTCAGGCAGATGGGACAGTGGTTTGAGGTCTCATCTGGAAGATGGCACACTAAGGAGTGTAGCATCCCCCTTATACTGCACTTAAAAATGAATTCAACCACATGTTGTGGGAAGAGAAACCAGTCTTCTGGTCTTTCAGCACTAAAAAGCAAGTGTGGTACCTGCTGAGCTACTGACAATGTCACCTTAGGAAGACTTCAGCATAGTCTAATCACATGACGCCACTGAAGTAAAGATGGCTGATATAATAAGAGACTGCAGTATACTTTGCTGCTATTGTTACCTGGAAAAGATGAGCTGTGTAAGCTGCTGTTTCCCTTATCCTCCTGATAAAATGTCCATCTTTATTTAGCATCCTCGTTTTTTCACTCACCTTCCTCAAAGATTGTTCCATGTTCTCTGAAGTCTTTCCAACATATCTGACTCTGACATCTTCAGCTAGAGTGTCCTCAATATCTGCTACCCTGTCTGTGAAAAAACTACCTCCATATGGTTTCAGAGATAAAATAACTCTCAGATTGTTTCATCTTTTTTATGGAAGATGATGCTCTGATGGACTGAGATAATTTTCTTAAAGGATGCAGAGGCTTTGGCAACACTACTTTCCTTGCTTTGGCATACATATGTATTTGTTTGTTTGTTAAAAAGAAATTCCCCTTGAAAGGGACATTTTCAGTGAAGTTCATGGAAGAAAAATATCAAAGGCAATGCTGCACAGTACAACTTCTTGGAAATAGTTGCAATTAGAGTGTGTCATAGCAATCTAAATGCATGCATATATAATTAGGGTTACCATCTGTCCCTCTTTGGGCTGTTGCATTATGCGAAAAAAACCCTAAAATGGCAAATGCCCTGAAATTTTAGGACAAAAAATGTATCATATGTTTTCTTTAATAGTTGCATAAAAAAGTTATTTTGTATCTGAAACACCAAAATGTTACATGAAATAGCATAAGCAACTCGAATGTTACAAGAATAACCTT